>NW_013666497.1:298637-316940 GCF_000517525.1 Limulus polyphemus
AAATTACGTTTGCCTGACAAGATAGGCAAGGTGTGAAAAAAAGCAACGAGAGAAACATTACTTAACAAACCTTAACACTTAATACAAAATTAGATATTTTGCATATGAAAGCATTGTAATTTACGTAAATATATTTACACACAATATTTATAAAGAAATGTGTTTACTCCAAACTTTAAAATGGTGGTGGTTTGTACCTCATAATGTCTTCACCCCACCCGAAACACAGAGAACAGTAAAAAAGTAAGTTACTTTAGGTGTCTCAGTTTATTAATACACCAGTTTTTAGTAATTGATATTACAAGTTTTGTACTTGTAAAAAACTTTAGTAACAATTTTTTAGTTACAATATCTATTCCTTCAACTTAAAAACTCTGAAATAACTCCCAAATAAATAAAAAATAATTGAACTTTATCAATCGCGTAAATATAACTCAATCGATAAAACTCGCTTTTTAATTCCTTATATCTTGAAAAATAGTGAATAATCACAGAATCCTTAAATGTGCACCAACCATTCATTTCCGCACGCATGTTTGGTTGCAAACTGTTCTTAAATTGATTTTTGTTGGTTGTTTCTAGTTTTAGTTTTCCGTTGATTCCAGTAACTGTAAAGCCAGTTCAGTTCCCCGTGTTTGTTTCTGTCACAAGCACACAGAAACTGTATGGATATAAAAAGAGGCACGAGTTCTCTGTGCTTCATGCTGCAAGATCTCAACTCGATGAGTGATCAAGAATATGCTTGAGCATTTTGCTACAAGACTAGGCAGCGTTCTAGAATCTCATGCTTGAGAATACAGATAAAATAAGGATATCAATACATAACAAAAGAAATCATATATTTATCCAAAATCTATGAGGAGGCATGCTCCACCTCTTATGAGCTGCTTAGAATGGTAAAACGGTAGAAGAGTAGCCTCAGTTAACTAGAGTCTGGGAATATGTCATTTCGTGTAAAATTCGAGTTTAAATGATTGGATAAGCAATAATGAGAAAATATATGAAAATAATTATATTATGAGGCAGCATTGGCAGAAATTTGTGAACGTTTTGTTGAAAGATTATTTGAAATCGTCAAATGTTCTTAAAAGTGTAGGCCTCAGAGTCAGTTCTGGCTGTTTGGATCAAATAATATGCTTTGAAAATCGAGAAAAACTCATCAAAAGTTTCGAGTTCACAAGGCCATCATTTGTCTAAGTCGATCTATTCAGTTAATCTTCTATAACAGTAACAGACGTATCTTAAAGGAAATGAAAGACGGTAGAGTTGGAATATCAAGCCATGGTGTCAGAATCTCAATTTCGTGGATAAAGCTTCATATTGAGACAGTAGCGTGCAGGGGGGGGGGGCGAAAGGTGCCGGGGCCCCGGGCATCCAACGCAAAGAGTCGAATCGAATAGTAGAACTCTTTCCACCCTTCCCCAATGTCTTAGGTACAAGGCCCCGGGCATCATAGAACCTCTGCAAGCCACTGCCAGGGCCACCACGGCACTTATTTCGGCACTGTTGTGTTTGTTGTTTCCCAGGTTGTCTGATGAGCTCTAGTTTGAAACGTGTCGTCGGCAATGAATACAGCGAATATAATGTGTGGTTGGAATACTAGTATTATACATTCTTCTAATTATTGAAAATCCCTAAGGGACTAAATATAGAATGTATAGTTAAAATATAATAAGCATAATATCAATGTATGATGACAAGTAAATTAATAAACAATCATATAGTTGTATTTCATTTGAATTTTAATCAGAGTGAACCAATATTGGAATGTTGGTTGGTTTTATAATTTTGCATAAAGCTATTACAATCAATTTTACTGTATGTTTCTATTCCCTTAGTTAATAATATTGACAGTTGATCAATAAAACTACTAAGTTCATCTCGCCCTTGTTATTCACAAAACTAGATCATTCAATTAGGGTATCACATGTATTTCTCTTGGAAACGATTGCTGTAATTGTAACACAGTGCATACTGTATAGAAAGTGGCAATGATATTTTCCAATGCCATAACAGTTCATGCTCCAGGGATACAGCCTCCTTTGTTTTGTAATGAGGGTGACTGTCAATCACATGGGTGGATCTTCAACTCCTTAGAAGAATGGCATTATTGTTTTCCCTATAGAATGCCATGTTTTTTCAATGTGGAACAAGATGGATGATAATAGAACAACTGAGAAAAAGCTACTTTGAGATATATTCAAATTAATACACAGATATCTCTCAAGTAAAGGTGCTAAAACACAATTGTAGTTAAAATGTTTGGTTTTAGTTTGTGTCTCACTGTGTAATACATTGTGCCAGTCCCTTTCTTTGCTTCAGACTCAGTCGATGTAAAAAGATTTTAGATTTTTACTCTGTAAAACATTTTCTGGTGAACATCCAGTTACTCTGCAGCTCTTACCCAATTAATCACGGGGAAATCAGTTAACTTGAGAATAACACAAAGCTATGCAAGGGCTATCTGTACATAACCATCACAAATTTTGATCTATCTGATAGACTAGAGAAAATATTTTAGTGTGGTATCTTTAAAATAACTGGGTAGGATTCGCATAATAAGAAGATATTTCAATATAAGATGTGTTATTAACGTAAATCTAAATTTTCTGACCTCGATAGAGTTCGGAGAAAAGGAAGACACTGGATACAATATAAGACACAACGAAACAATCGTTATTTATAGTCACACACACGCAACAATCAATCATATTCAAAACGAATGTGATGTATTTATGATGATTTTAGTGGAGAGAGCTCTTTAAAAGGAAGTAATAAGAAAAGAGTGTTTTCCAGACTGATAAAACATTACATTATACACACGAAACAATAATTCTATTCAACTCAGGGCGCATGTGCTATTCACCAGACTGCTGATCATTTCCATCAAAACATAAGAGGGGTTTAAGATCAAAGTATCATCTAACCTTCCAGTGGAAAAGATCGCTGTCCACTTCAATATATCATGTTGAACTTTACAGTAATTTTTACTTCGAGAACGTGCACATTTTACACTAGACGAATAACCCAGTATTATGTTACGTCTCCGTTCGTTAGTTGATTTTCCGTAACTTCGTTCCGACGAAACTTTAGTGACACAAGTCCTTTCTTAATAAAACTGGTTTATTCTTTCCGAATACAACTTTACGATACACTTAATTTCAACAGTCGCGCTATAACAAACGCTATAACAACGAACGTCTCACGTGCTCAACTTCAACGATACTCTGTTCAATTACACACTCTCTGACTGCAGTTCAATTACTCATTACCTACACACATTGGAATTGTCGGGAGATTACTAGATTGGGGGTAGTCTGGTATATATAAGATGGTCACAACGTGACGGGATTATTTTAAAGTTGAAATCTTGTTTTTTAATAATTCGCAACAAGCAAGATGTACATATTGAATCAGGCGTATCTGTTAGTAGTTGTTGACATTTTTTTATGGTTGAACAAAAGGGCACTTTGGAAACATAAGTGCTGAAACACATGGTCTTGAACCCATTCAACTACCCTTCTGTGCACATCATTGAGTCAAACCCCAGTATTCGATCAGATAAAAGTTTACTGGTGTGGTATACAGGTATCCTATGTGCTTTCTATCCTCTCTTATTAAATAAAAATATAAATTATCCTACATACAGTGCGTGTAGTTTTAACATAGAGGTAGCTAAGTTCATTTTGCCATAGTTACTTATAATTGTTGCGTCAGCGAGGTCACGTGACTAGTATCACGCCACTTCCTTCTCGAACCTTCGCTTGTGATATGCTCTTAACTGTTGAAAAACAAAAACTCACTGTCTAATTTTAGATTCTAAAAATATTTATAACACTAATTGAATAGGAATAAAGAAGATCTGTCTACTTATTATGGCTTTTTACCTTATATATGTATCAGATGAAACCTACAGCTCTCCGTAGTTTCCCCTAAAACACACATCCAAAAAGCTTGCCTTACGATTTTGGAAAAATACCTTTTTTGTAAATGAACCCCTGCCATTTTAATATCTTCTGCACATTAATGATTTGACAGTCAGCTGAAACACTCACACGCCCCGAAATTGTGGAGCGTGATTTTGAGGTGAGCCACGAATCCTCGTATTCCTTGGCCTGGAGGGCTTTACAATAAGATTCGCTCAGGCAAATAATGTCAGAAAATTAGCTGTGCTACTCACAGTATTAAAAGCCTTACCTTATCAGATGTAGACTTTCGTAGCTTCCTGGGCCATTTTTAACTTTTGTTTATTTGTTTTTCTGATTATTTATTCTCTTCAGTGGTTATGTTTCGATATTATTGCTAGAAAGTTCAATTTATATGTTATTTCATTGTATAATAGATGGCGATCGTGTTCCAGTATGCACATTTCTTTTGCAAAATTCTGTGTTACTAACTGTGAGTAGAACTAGGAGGTGGTTGTTATTTATTCTGGGTGAAACGAGTTAAGTTATTTGAGTCAGTTTAGCTCTGACAACTATATACGTGTGCTACATTTACTAACTAAGTAAGTTAAAGTAGCAATATTATTTTTTTTTAAGTTTCGATTAGTTATCACAAGTTGAAAGGTTTGACACTTAAAAATTGAAAACGTAACTGTACTGTACTTTGTAGTACGTGCGGTGGAGGAAGTATTACTGTGTAACGACTAAGTGTAATTGTAAGTCAGTGGAACTGAGTAAGAATCTGAGGTGCAACATGAACGATTAAGTTAAAACGTTTAAGATAGTTATTCCACAGTAGCAACCAAGTTTTACTCAGGGTCAAACCAAAATTCCGGCTTCAACTTCTAGGCTCTACGTTTAATTTTATTGGTGTTATGATTATTAGTAATTCCTGATTTGGACATTGGAGCCTAAATTTTGGTTTGAGCTAGTTACGTTACCAATTTCTATTAAATTAATAATCAATATAAATATAACATTACCTGATTAAATATTATTTGAATATTAATCGTATTCTTATATAACATTGTGGGTTTAGGTTGCACATAGAATGTAGATTAAGCCCTTAGTTTAATGAATAAGCTAGCATTAGAATTTTTTAAAGTAACAATAACATGCTATTCTTGACTTCACTCATTCTTCACTCATCAAGTTGCATAATGCATAGCATGATCATACTTACTTGCTGTTAAATCCTAGTTTTTAGAATATTCTGTTTATATGATATTTTCAGAAGAAAAACAAATTAAAAATTAATATGATCTGAAGTCTCGAAATTTATCATTTATAGTTATTTTTATTTTCTTAATAATGCAGAATGTTCACTTGAGATTTTTGTTATAGAATCATATGAAATAAAATCTAATTGACTTGTTTTGTGAAGAAGTAGACTTACAGATTTGATAAGCTTGAATATAAATTTTGTAAACATAACCTAAAATTTCTTGTTTTCCCCAAGAGGACCCCCCACTTCTTTGTGATAAGGAAAATTATATTTAATGAACAACAAGAGACTTGTTAGCTTTTTAATGCTGTCACATCTGCTTCAAAAAAATCTCGAATTCTACTTTTATCATTTATATATTTCTCAAGCCTATCATTAAACTACCTGAAATGTTACTCTATCCACCACTTTAAAAACAACACATTCTAAAGGCCGACCACAATGTTGGAAAAGTAAAACTATAAGCTGAAGATGACTCCTACTCTGCCAAGAATTATACTTGCATCCCCTAGACCTACTTCTCAATATTAAATGCAAAAAATGTGATGCATCAACTCTGTTGATTTTCTTAACAATCTTAAGCACTTCAATCATATTCTGTCTAACTCTTCATTTCTTAAGAGAAAAAATCTTCAAAACCTCATATGACAACCTTTCTATCCTAGTAGCCCTAATTTGAAATTTTTCACTAATTTGATGTCCTTCAGGTGAGGAGCCCAAGAATGAACACAATACTCAAAATTAGGTCTAAACAGTGATCTATACAATGAAATCATAACCTCTTTGGACTTAAATTCAACTGAAAATTCCATTTGCCCTAACAGGACACTGCTTAGATAGATTAAGAAACTTGAATACCAAAACACTAAGATTTTTTCTTCCATAATAGTGTTAAGATTATTCTCCTCAAAATTATAGTTTAAATTATGATCACCCACATGTATTACCTTCATTTGCTCAATTCACCAAATGACAAGTCCTTATATAAAGCACCAGCATCCTAAAATCTAGCAGCACCCAATAACTTAATATTATCAGCAAATTTAAGTAATTTACTGAATATTCCTTTATCTATGTCACCGATGTAAATAATAAAGAGGTCTCATCAGGGAGCCTTGAGGTATCCCACTTGTGACATTAATCCAGTTTGATTGAAGTCAATTATTTACAACAACCTACTGCTTTCTTCTTTCCAGCAGATTTTGGATCCATACAGATTTTTTTTTAATGTATCAAGACTTTTGTGTGGTATGCTATCAAATGCTTTCTAAAAATCCATATATATCAGATCCACACCTTTACCTTCATTAACATAAGCACTAACCTTTCCAAAGAATGTCAAAGATTAGTAAGGCAAGATTTTTCCCTTGGTTAAATCATGTTGGCTTTCCAACAAAATTTTAAACTTTATTGAATGATTTTGCAAAGAATATTTTATTAGACTTTTAAAACTTTTTCCACCACTGATATAAGACAAATAGTTGTTGTATAATAACTGAACACTTTTATCACCCCCTTTAAAAATAAAAGTATCATTAGCCAATTTTTAAACCTCTGGCACCTGCCCACTACTCAAGGACTTGCAAAAAAATGTTATCAAATGACACATTTACAATCATTAACCTCTTTCAAAACCCTTGGTGAACCATTATCTGGTACAAGAGCCTTGTCATTCTTCAAACATCCAAATTTTTCTAAATTTCAGCTCAGAATTAATGTGATCATCTTGTTCATTAGTCATCTTTCCCTCTAACAACTGTTCAGAATAAGGAATACTGCTTAAATCTTCATTAGTAAAAACTGAAGGAAAAGTAGAATTTAGTAACTGAGCCATCTTGTCATCAGAAATCCTTCTGTTAACATCCCTATAAAACCCTGTTAAAAAGGGTCTTAACATTTTGCTTTCATTTAATTCTTATTGTCAATTTTTTACATTTTCATCAAACCTTTTTTTCATATTCTTTTTCCATTGCTTTATGCCCTATTTAACTAACTCTCTTGATCTATAATCCTCTAAATCTCCCATCATAACAGTAAAATTTAAACCTCTTAAATTTGTAATACTTTTCTTTAAATTTATCTATTATACTCTTTTACTTGCAGCCACTCTTTTTTTTCCCCTTTCCTATAAGAAACTTATCTATCTATTGAATATTTTTTTAATTTTCCACATCTGATTAGTATTTCTATTTAATTTCAGTAGCCAAAGAGACAGTTATTATTGCATCACTTCACAATTTGCTTTCTTGGAATTTATAATCAAACTTATTATTCCTGATCTCCATATACAGCAAAACCTTTTATCAAACCTTCTATCCCTAATATCTGCTAAAAGAAACCCAAACAGATGTAATTTCTGCTATTCTTTTTGATATCCTCAAATAAAACAGATTGGAATTCACATTTTGTATATAAAACTACTTTTCCCCTCTTTTTGGTATTCTATTCCTACTGAATAGCATATAACCACATACTTAAATAAAAATAATGTCATCAAAATTGTCTACTTCTAAGCCTCAGTTAATCCATAATATCAAAATCCTCCATTCTGACAAGTGCTCTAAAGTCATGTTTTATTTCTATTACTTCTAGCATTATATAGTAACAATTTAGCCTACCCTTAACACTATTTCTGTGCTTTGTTTCTACACTATACTGTTCTCTATACAATTTTTTTTTCTAAAGTTAGAAGAATGTTTTAATATAAAAGTTGTTTTATTGATGATATACTCACTAATTTACTAACTGGAATTTTCATCATGATCATTCCCTTACACTTTTTCTAGGTTTTATTTGGTAAGATATCTTTATTTGTATTGTAATAAAAATGAAGAACAGTATATCATTCATATGAATTGATGTTGCTTCTTCAAAAGTTTATGAACATAAGGAACTCAGTACAATACTGTTACACTGGGAGTGTGTACCTAAGGGAAGATAACAATCCATTTGGCCTGTTGAGATTGCACCTTAACCAAAAAAGATGTTTTTTCATCTTTTGAATAAAACTTAAATATAGCCCTTCATGCCCATGTAGCTATCTAACATTTTAACTACATTAGAACCACTGCACATACATTATCTTCAAGCAAGTTTGACTATAATAACAACAACAAAATGTCAGAAAACAAGTCAGCAAGATGACATACTGAGCTCAACTTATTACCTTCAATAACGAAGCATGTATTTTTAACATTTTCCTTTAACTAAGTAGTAACTTAGAAGACTGCCTAGATTTCTAACAAATTTAGTTAACCTTTCTGGTTATTTTTCTGTTCAGAGAAAACCTATTGCAGAACTTTATAAGCCTCTTTTTTGTGTGTGTGTTGCTTAAATTACAGGTATCATAGTAGTCTTTGCACTCTTTTCCAGTATGCTGACATATGCCTCACCAAGGCCTTTTATAAGTTCTAAGTTTTTAAAAATAGAACTCTTGATTTTTCCTGACCAGCAAAACTCAGTGCTGAGCATTGTAAGGTTTTATCCACAATAACACCTTTTCTCTTTCTCTCTGTCTCTAATTATATACAGTATTTTTCAAACTTCTGTATCCTAAGTACACAACTTTACACTCTTCAATACACAAAACTAACCTTTACATTCAGGTCCAGTCTTTAAGACTTAGGAAAAATATTCTCACTAGAGTCAGCTTTACCCAGCAATTTTATATTCGTAAATTTAGAAATATGATTGTACAAGAAACTGTCCAAGTCACTTACATAAATAATGAACTTGAGATTAAGGAACCTCTTGTATCCAATTCTTCTAGTTAGTCATTTATTATCATTATTTGCTATCTGTCACTATTCTTTCTTGTCACTGCTCCTTGTTTTCACAAATTCCTTAACTATTCAATTTTGTACCAATTAATCTCTCTCTTTTTTTTCCAAAACTTTCAAAGAGTCATGGTGCATATAGAACATTCTCTCATTCAAAAGTGTGAAGCCCTACCATAAAACTCCAACAAATTCATAAGATAAGAAACCCCTTTTCTGATACAGTGTTAAGAATTATGAATTAAGTGTCAACCTTGAGAGAAATTCATAAATTTTAAGTTGAAGAAGTGGTTGTTTTGAATGAACCTTGATAAATTTCCAGTTAATTAAATTCCTGAGTCCTAACCCTGGCAAGATTTATTTTAAAATCTTTAGCCTTGGGTAATAGTTAGAGGCTTTGTTATTTTTCATAAGTTCTTTATCATTGGGAAAATTCCTAATGACTAGAACACTGCATATATGATTCTTATTTAAAAGAAAAAAAAAAAAAAACTATTGAGTAATCAGGAAACAAAAGACATATTAAGTTTGAATTTTACTTTTATCAGTGAATTTGAAGCTGGATCAAAAGACATTTACAAAAGTACTTAGATCCAAAGAAATTGGTGGGCTTAAGATTCTCTTCCTTATGATCATTATTAATACACTAGTGGAGAAAGTATTGACCTCTTTATGTATATTCTAATCTTTTTAATAAGGCTCCTTTTAAAATATTTTTAAAGGACAAAAATCTGTTTACCTTTGAGGCTTTTTTTTAACAGCCTTAGCATAAAATCTCTTCAAGTCAAATTTGATGTTCTGAGCCAAGAAACTTTAATAACCTTAATGATAGTTTTATTGACTTTTTGGTTAGTAAGCTTTGGCACCCTTAATTTAGTAAGTGAATTTTATGTTGTTATAAGTAAGGTGTTTTTTAACATATTAAAAATTTCATCCATTCAGGAAAATGTTTTTAGTTGGAACAAATGGTTGGTAGGAACACGTAAATTTTTTCATTCCATTAAGAGTTGTCTCTCTCAACATATTGAGCAGTTTTTGGAAGTCAGCTTTTTTATAATGTGGAATATGTCTCTTATTAACTTTGCACAATTTTGTTTTTCTCATACTTTTTTGGTTACTTTCCATTATGTATTAAATTCTTCATAATTTTTCAAGATTTGTCCAGCTATTGGAATTGTTTTGTGTTCCACTGGAAAAGTTGCTTCAGGCATCATCTGCTTAAAACATTTCTTCAGATAGTGTTTGAACTCTACATTAAAAAATACTGCATAAAATATAATATTCAAGTGGTTGTATTTGTTATGCATTGGATTCAGTAAATAGTGCTTTGAAGCAAATAATCATTTTTATTAATTTAGATTCATGTTAAGCTATTTAAATTCTTATTATCAGTTTTTTTTTTTACTGTTAGCATTCAAATCCAAGTTTACTGGATTGGTTAATGTTGCACTGTGTAAAATAATTATCAGTCATAATATTGTGGACATTAGAAGCATTTTCTACTCTTCTCAATTAGTGAATATAAAAGTAGTAGTATACGTAAGAAAACAGTTTTAATAAAAATATAGAACAGTATTATAGAAGAGTTTATTGATAATATTGGATATTACGTGTTTTTATAAAATTATTGTGTAACTTAATATTTTTTTAAATATTGCATGAAGTTCTAATTCACTTTTAATTATCTGTAGAAATAGGTTACAGATTACAACATGTGTTTCAAGTTTAATGTTGAGCTGCTACTTTTCTATGCCAAACTTACTTAATACTTGCTTAGTTTGCTGATACTTTTTGTGGGTTATATTTAAGAAACTCATTTTTAATATATATTTCAATGTTTATTTTATTTTCTTCTAATAGGTAAACATAAAGATTTTGAAGATGACAAGTGAGGGAGACCAAGGTTGGGTTAAAGTTTTTGTGTCCAGTAATGTTAGCTCATTTTTGTCAGAAAGGCGTTTTCAGAAAGATCTTTCTATAGCAGAAGTAAAAGGAAAGTTAGAGCTTTTAACAGGAGCTTCTGCTGCCTCAATGAAACTAGAACTTCATAACAAGGATAATGAACTTGTTGCTTCCCTTGACAATGATACAGCTTCTTTGTCATCCTATCCTATTATTGATGGAATGAGAATTAGTGTCATTGACAGCTCTAGTACAGCTGGAGAATTTGAAGATACGAGTAAAGTGGAAAAGTTTGAATTGTCAAATGAGGAATATGCCCAACGAGCCGAATCACTTAGAGCTTTTAAGATGCAGAACAAGCTGGGTCAATTTGATGAAGAAAAAAATTCCCAACTTCAGAAAATAAAAGCCGAGAAGGAGAAGAAAATTAAGGAAATGGTAGAAAAGATTTCTGTTGGTAACCGCTGTGAAGTTCACCTCAGTGGCCATCCAGTTCGTAGAGGAACAGTAATGTTTGTTGGAGAAACTCATTTTAAACCAGGGTACTGGGTGGGAGTCAGGTATGATGAACCACAAGGAAAAAATGATGGAAGTGTTCAAGGAAAAAGATATTTTGAGTGTCCAGAAAATTATGGGGGATTTGTGAGGCCCTTAGATATAACTGTAGGAAATTTTCCAGAAAAAGAATTAGATTTGGAAGATGATGAAATATAAACACAAGTCTTACACAATCATCTTTCATAATATAAATGCTCTGTAGTGTGGCTTGTTACAACTTAACAATTGTCAATTGTATTTCAAGATACATCAAAATTGATTGTCAATTCAACAAAATAATTTTACAACTATGCTTGTTTTTTAATGGCATTCTATTAAGAATGCACAAACTTTATGGAATCTGTAATACCTATTAATAGTTTGTTTGCCATACATGAACAAAGTACTGTATATGTTGATTAGTAAGTTCATATCATTTAATTTTTCTTTTTTGTTTTGTAATTTTTTTTATTTAAATCAGTTAGAAATATGAAAACTTTTTTTTGTTATTAAGCTTTGAATTCAATAAAGATTTATTGGATTAGGATTGTTTTTAGTAACTGCAGGGGATTAAATTTATTCAAATAATCTAGTAACCCATCGTGTATTAGCTTTATGATGTAGATATTCAATCAAACCCAGCTATGTAAATAATTGATTGTTTAGGAATACATAGGAATTTGAAAAGTCTGCATTGATGCATTTAATGAAGAAAAATCCAACCCAAAAAGTATGGGTCAGATATTTAGGATCAAGAGATCACCAGCCTAATATTTTGGATTGTCAAATAGAATTATGAGCACCCTGTTCACTTGACATTTAATTCTGACTACTACTCTGCGAGTCGTAATTTTCCTGATACTTTTACATAATACTAATCAGCTAAACTGCAATTTTTATCACTATTGGATGAATGTTGTATGTTGTTCAGTTTTGTATTTTTAGATGTTAATAGACAACTTGGCCATACTAATAAAACATCTCAGATAAATAACTTTTTGTTTTCAAAAGAAAATCTAACACTATCAAAATATTTAATTTTTTAAAATTTGTTATAACAAAACACAAGATCCATGTAATCATTATGCTAAATAATTTGTATATTGGAGCTTATTTGATTTGAATATGCAAAATAGTTGTATATCTTGTGTATAAGCATTTCCTTATAAATGTGAACTTTCCAACAAGGTTTGCTTAAAATAGTGAATTGGCATGAAATTAAGAATTGTTTACTTACTTTCATTAGTCTATACAAAATGTTAAATTACTGAACATTAAAAAATATTACTTCACTATACAGTATCACTCTTGCTTTTTAGAGAAAAAAAAATACAGAATTTGTCTATTCTGAATTTTTGTCATGTTTTCTTTTGGTGAAAAAAAGATAAACTAAGTTACACCAGAACAACTTTTTTTATAAATGGCTTTTAATATTATCAGTGCTGGAAACAGACTAATTGTTAATCCCTAAAATATTTGGTTTTCTATTAATTCTTGGTTTGGCATGGTGGTTAGAGTGCTTGACTCTAGAGCTGGGCAGTTAGTGGAATTTGATAATCGATTAGTCTTCAGGCTCATTAACCAACTACATTATTCTCACATGAAACTTGTAGTTGGAATAATAAAAAATATTAATAATTGGAAACACTAATTGTAATTAGTTGATTATTTTCGAGAGTTGTGACGCTCATTGGTTAAGCTGAACAACCTTGAATTAATCAAAAATAACAATTAGAAATCATAGAGGCAGTATATGGATTACATGGATAGTTGGAATAATTGAAAACAGTAATAATTGAGCACTAATTTCATTTAGTTATTTTCATGAAGTTAATCAATTTAATAATAATTTTGATTAATCTGTTATTTTACATGACACTAATGGATGCAACTGATACTCATAGGTAATTAATTATATTGCGTTAGTCATCCAGTTGTACTTCATTTGCCTATCACTTCAAAGTTAGGGACTGCAAACATGGATAACCGTCAAAGTCAAATAGCTTTGTACAAAGTTCAACAAACTATTAATCTTTGTTCAATAATATCCCTTTAAAGCCAAAAAAGCACGTTAAAATTTGATAAGAATATACCATTCAACACAACAAAATCAATAATTTGACTTCTATTACTAATTATATTTGACAATTGTAGTTAGGCTACATCTAAATTGATCAGATTTTCTGGAGTCCAAAGCAGAACACCTAACTGATGAATAAAAAAAATTGGTTGCATTAAAAAATAAAACTTCTTTTCTTAAAAGATGTACACCATATTATTATTATACTTTTCATTAGATATTTTCTTTAACATATCAGGAGTCCGTTTTGGAAACATGCGATAGAAAATAATGTCATTCATGAAAATACCATCTAATCATTTTCCGCTGTTACAATTAATCTAGACATGAGAATTATTTGACAAAATTGTCTGAAAAAAATACAAATTTCTGTTTCAAATATTAATTTGATTATAGTCTGTAAATGAAATGTGACGGTAATAACTGTGTATAGCCCGATATAAGCTGCAAAAATTCGAGACATTACAGAGTTAAAAATAGTGTCAAAGATGTTTTGGACATTCAACGCATATCCCGAAATAAAGCAAACTAATTTCATACTGTTTTGTCAGTTATAACAATATTACTATGAACTGAACGCAAATATACTATATTTCACTGATTTCATAATATAAAAGTAAATGGCTAACGGTGTTTTATGAGAAAATAAACAAGCTAATTTCACCTTATTACATCCTCAATAAGTATATTGTTACGCCTCTGGTCGTTTGTTAATTTTCCGTAGAAATTCTTTCCGAAAAACTTCAGCAATACAAGTCCTTCCTTAAATAAAACTAGTTTATTTTTTTCTCAATACACTTAATTCCCACAGTCAGTTAACTTTAACAAACGCTATAATTCACAACGAACGATTTACGCGCTTGACTCAATTGTCCGTCTCTGTCTGCAATTCAATTCCATTGTTGCCGTCACTTCTTGGCGGTTTTATATACAAGAATACCGCACATCTAGTAAACACTCGAGGCTTCACGAACGGTCATGAATTTTCTAGAAGCTCATGACGTGTTACTAGAGTCACGTGACTTTCGCTGTCGTAACAATATGATTATCTACGTATTTCAACGTAAATATATGAAAATGAAAGATATTGTAACGACAGCGGTAGTCACATGATTCTGGTAACACGTCATGATATTATAGAAGAATCGGAAAACATCACGAATAATCCAGTATGTGCTAGGCGCCCTCTATTCCTGTATGTAAGCGCGCCGGATAACATGAGACAAATTAATCGGAATTGAATTGCAGACAGGCAGAGATAAAGACGGACAATTGAGTCAAGCGCGGTAGTGACCGTAAGTAAGTGCGTGAATCATTGTCAATTATAGCATGTGTTTAAAGTGACTGTGGAAATTAAGTGTATTACAAAGTTGAATTGAGAAAGAATAAACTAGTTTTATTTAAGAAAGGACTTGTATCGCTAAAGTTTCATCCGAAAGAAATTATACGGGAAATTAACGAACGACTAGAGGCGTAACAATATTATACCAGGACAGAGCAAATCTTATGTGCAGTTATAGTACGGTAGTGCTTACCGGCATTAAATTTGATCATGTGGGACATTTACGTTTCTTATCTCCCAAAGTGGGGCATTTTCGCGTCCTCTAAAGTTTTTGGGGGACAGACAGCTCGAAAACATAACTGTCATGCCGAAATCGGGACGTCTGGTCACATTAGCTACTTTTGAATACAATACCATTGTCTTCTGCTACTGTACATGTATTCCATTTGTTGAATTACATTTTAATAATGGTTATTTTGTACAAAATATTATAGTTTAAATCTTGTACTTATCAAAATTAGACCAATTCCAACAGTCTCAGAGTTGCACAGAATAATATCTTTTATGTTGGACTTCTGACTCCAGGTTTTTTGTTTTCTCACATTACAAATTTATTATTCTTTTGGTCGAGCTTGAGCTGTCCACACTTTGTATGAACAGTTCATTCAAAATGTAGACTGGTGTTTTCAATGGCAGGTCAGGCGGTATCTTGAGGTTACAGCCCCCCCCCCCTACATGCTTGAATGTGAATTACCAGTCTAATTACCATGGCCAGGCGGTTAGGGCGCTCGACTCGCAATCTGCGGGTTCGAAATGCTCGTCACACCAAACATACTCACCCTTTCAGCCGTGGGGGCGTTATAATTTAACGGCCAATCTCACTATTCGTTGGTAAAAGAGTAGCCCAAAAGTTGGCAGTGGGTGGTGATGACTAGCTGCCTTCCCTCTAGTCTTACACTGCTAAATTAGGGATAGCTAGCGCAGATAGCCCTCGTGTAACTTTGCGCGAAATTCAAACAAACAAACAAGTGCAAGTTGCTGTGGGTAAATCCAACATTACCTGTGAAAGAAATATTCAAATCCAGTACAAGTAGCAGTTCATAATCTAAAGCAAGTACACACACTGTTTGTTTTTAAATTATGTCCAGTCTCGTCATTTCATTCTCACAAATTCAGGTATTCAGAGAAACACGGCATTACTTATTAATAACTATTTTGTTGAATCTCCTATTATTTTGTGGACCTATTCCATCACTAAGGGAAATCCGTTTAACCTGAATATACCACAGGGTAGATAGGAAAGACAAAATGTTGGTGCCATAACCAGGATATTTTATTGTGTAGTTTTTGCTGATGTGTATTGACCTTTACTCCTACTACTGTGTTATAAAGATTAAAAAAGGCTTTATGTTACTAGAAATGACATTTCTCATAACTCAAAGGAGTTATAACTAAGAAAGTCAATTTATGAAGGAATATGTTTGTATGTGATAGTTGTTGTGTCTAGGAGAGGTCATCTCCTGGATATTGGACTATGAGATCCATGACTTCTATTGCATTGCAGCTGGCAATTCAAGAAGTAGGGTTGACAATGTCTGTAGCACTGAAAAATCTGTTTGTACTATTTTCTTGAAGATAAACTTTAGTGAAAGAGAACCTTAGTGAACTTAAGATTGTCATAGTTGTGTGTGGCTTCTGGTGAGTCTGGTATGTGTAGGATTATCAGACCTTTGCCAACCAGATTAACCCAATTCCACTTCTGGTTGAAGCCATCCAAGAACACTGGAGTGAGAGAGTGGGGGTGTCAGTAGTGAATGGCATCAGTCAACAGGAACTATCTCACTGGCAGATATCAAACTGTAAAATAGGTGGACCATGGGTCAGTGGTGAGCCTATAAGCTGGGGATATACTACCGAGGCAGATGGGGATTGTGAAAGAGCCTGAGGTCGTGCACAGTGAATAGATTAGCTGCTGACTGACATTAGTCTGCCTCCTGTGGATCAGTGATCGAATACTCATATGAGAGTAAAAGTCCCTAAGTATGCCCATGAAATCAAAGACATCTTGGTCAGATGATGGCAGAAAAGTCATGAGGGAGATATTCTGGCTATGATTGTGGTCCCCTGTGAGCAAGGCAAAACAGATAATTTAACTGACATTAAAAGGCACAGCAAAGTAAAACTTAGTTGCTTGAAACATTTCAGATAGGTTATCCAATAAATAAAGTGGAAGTAACTGAAGCTAGAGGAAAGCAATTACATTGTTAACAACTTGTCTGAGGACTGTGCAGAAACTTTAGATTCAATACAGTTGCAACAACTTAGTGACTTGTTGAATGGACATTCCAATGGAAACAAATTGGGTCGAACTACAGTGTCAACGCATCACATATATACAAGTGATGCCCATCAAACAACCACCATGCAGGCTTCCCTGTAGCATAAGGAATGTAGCCAGCACCATAAGTGCTGATCCTGGAGGGAGTACAGATCCCTTGTAGCTTTAGCAGTTTAAGACAATATATTTATCTGTACCCCCCCACCCCACCACACACACACTTTAAATATATATATATATATATATATACTCTAATTATGTTATTATATATTTCCAAATGGTAAGATACTATCAAATATAGCTTTAAATATTAACGAATAGCGTGAAACGTCACCCTCTGCGGGTTGCTGCAGATTTTTATAATTAATGACGTTAATATTTTTTCTTAACCACCTCCCCTCCATGTTACAGATGAGATCAGCGCCCATGTCTGAGATACAGCAGATATTATTGGATGGGATCATAAAACCTTCAGAGATTTCTTGGTCGTTTCCAGACAGAAAGAAAGAAGGAACGACTAGGTTCTGCAATCAGGGGCGTATTAAGATTTTCCTGCTGAGCTATTACTGATTTACTCCAACAAATGGCAGCAATACATGAATATGTCATACTACCATTAGTCGATGATCCATTAGATCATTAGTCGAGTGCTATCCCTTTCGTTTTAATAAGCTCGATACAAATTTTAACACTTTCACATATAAAATAAATATATTTTATTTCAGAAGACAGTTCAATATATTTTAGGACACGTAAAGTTGCGAATTGTAAATAATGTTCAGTTTCACCTACAAGTGAGAACCCTAAACAGCGAAAAGTAAATTGGCTGGTTGTGCCTACCAATTACCACTCACACATGGACAACTGAGGCTCTCTTTCTGAAAGCACCAGTACTTTAAAACAATAGAATTGTGTAATTCTTATTTTTTGAGAATAACATGTGATCAAAAAATGCCAATTTTATTGTAAAATTAAACAAAAAACAATTCCTTCCAATAATTGTGGCCTATATTAGTACTAGCGAAGTATATCTTAGAATACCAAATAAATACATAGTTTATATATGTATATATATATATAATTTACTAACACCAATAATACTTTACTTGGTAAAATACAATACTACACTACATCTTGATGTCAATATAGTTCAAGTTTATTGTAACTTTACAATATTCATTAAAAATGACTTAGAAATTTGAAAGCAAAATTTACAATC
>NW_013666497.1:317720-332596 GCF_000517525.1 Limulus polyphemus
CAAATTAGTAAGCATAAATCAGTTAAATTGACGAAAAATTAAGTGTCTATTTACTTGTGACCACCCACTGTACAAACCTCGAATATCGGCTCAGTTATCATTTCTCTCTGGATTGTTTTACTACTAGTATGCTTGCGCTAATAAACAAACGAAAACACTAATTGCACATTAGTTAATTTGTTATATCATGACACAAATAGGTTATATATAATTTAGTATTTATGATATCACCCTTAAATGCGATATATTTAATTATCTTGCGTTCTGGTGTTTTCTTTGTATTTTTGTTTTTTGCCCTCCAGTGGCTCAGCGGTATGTACTTTTCATTCAGAAAAAACTAGTAATTAAAATCCACTCTAGACGATCAAGCCAATTTTGAAAATATCATTAATACGAAAAAACTTTCAGAGAACTAGCAACTATAATTCATTAAAAACATTTTATGCTAATATGAATTAAGAAACTGTATTTTTTTTTCTGCCATTTTGAAAGAATTCACTGGTTACATAAACAAAAGCTGAGTTTTAAAGTTAACATGCATTGCCTACAATTTATAGTAGTTCAAATCAAGTTCAAGAAATGCTAATTAATTTAGTTCACACCGAAACAGTTGATGATTAAGCGTTTTGGCATGTAATATATATGTCGTTTCCTCTCCGGCCTGATGAGCCCTGGTATCAGGGCCGCCGAGAGATATTCCGGGCCCGGAGGTAATCATGAACATATGGGCCCCCATAATATCAGTTAACTATAAAATGCAACTTTCCGAGCCTTTTTCATGGCAAAGTTTCTAATGCACTATGAAAAGTCAATTTGGCGAGCTTTTGTACGGGGCTCCTGATGACCCCGGCCAGTGGGAAATCCCCCCGTTGCACCCCCTTATCGGCAGTCCTGGATGTGGGTGAAAGGACTCGTCGTCACTGGATGTGGCTGATATAGAGTAGTTGATATATTACTATACCCTTCTCTGTTTTCACTCATAAGCTATTATATTTTATTTAACAAAATGAAAAGTTTGTTATATGAAATAAAAACTTGTTATATAAACTTTAATGATGCTGCAATAATTGTCGCTAAAGGGTACAAAGCTCTGAATAATTGTTTCTTTGTTGGTGAGCACAAAGCTACACAGTGGACTATCTGCCAACCGCGGGTATCTAAACCCAATCTTCAGTGTTATAAGGCCTCTGACTGACCGCTGAGCCACCGAAAGGCTCTCTGAAGAATTAACAAAAATTAATAAACAAATCAAACACTTTATATAATAGAGTATATAAAGTCTGGAATTTAAAAAAAAAACTGGTGTAATATTACAAAATACCTTCTGTGAAAGTATAATGCAGCTGTTATTTCATCTGACTCAAATAATTAAATGTGTGAAGTGACACTTTTTAAACATAAAACAATAAGAACAAAACCTGGTTAAGCTTTGTTTTTCTTTGTCAAATTTAATTTCAAATAAAGGATATTTCTGTGTGTTTAGTCCTCTAGCGGTTACAAGAAATTATAACGGTGCTGGGCCTAATGTTAGCATTAGTTCTTTTGTAATTGCTATTGTAAACGGGATTAGTTTCAAGCTGAGTAATATTTGTATGTCAGATGTTTTGAAAGCATACACTTTAATAAGTTGCAAAGTACTCACATTATGTCATCATTAATTAATGATTTTGGAGTTTATTGTGTATTAAGTTCGGACCCAATATGATAATAATTTGAAATATTAATCGTGTAGTAGATAATTGCAGTTACTCAGTGTTTCCCTGTTAGTATTAAAACTTGTAAAAGGAATAAAGTGAAGTTAAAGTTTGATTTACCCAGTCTCTACAAGATATAGGCCTGAGAATAAGCGAGTTGTTGGATTTTTCCAGCACTTCATTTTAGAACAAGTTGTTGGATATTTTCATTAGTAATACTAATAGTATATCATTTTTTGAGAAAATGTTTCAAAACTGGCAGCACTGGGGTCCAAACCAGCTGCCTATGGGAGGTGGTGGTGTTGGAGGATTTGTGCAAGGTCCAATGGCATCATCTGGCCCTATTCAGGGAGGACCAGGTTTTCCTGGACAGTTTGGGTTACAACCAAACATGATGCAACAGCAGTGGAATTGGCAAGCACCTGGTCCAGCAGAACAGTGGGGTGGAATGGGAATGAACATGGGAGCTGGGGCAGTACAAACCATGGCCATGCAAAATCAGAATCTTGGAGGCCCTGTTACTGTGATGTCAACCTTGGCTGACCAAACAGTGGGTCCAGAGCCATTACCACCAGGAATTGAACAGAGAGAGGTACCTTTGGATGAGACAAAGATGAATGGTGTAAGAATGACAATACTGTCCTATTGTACTTATTTTGGGCCTCAATAAAACTCTAATTGGAGCTAATAATTAAAACTGGTATAATTATGAAATTCTCTCTCCAGGGAGGTTGCTTTGTTTACTAACAAAAAACTGTTTAAGGAAATTAAGATCAAACATTATTAAGCATTTCATAAATTAACAGAACTGTTCCCTTTCCTCTGGTCTATCAGTGCATACACTTGCTTGTGCCACTTTTATTTATTTTTTAATGTTAAAACACTGTAACAATATTCACTTTTATAAAGCAACCAAAACCTAAGATTCATAAATTTGTCATGATGATCAGTTAAGTTTATTGAAATCATGTTAATTTCAGTACTAGTGAATGTAGAAAGATTAAATTTTGTCAGACTTTGTAAGTTGTAAACTCAAAATTATTTATTAAAGATAGTTTAAACTAAACTCGCTTAGTGCTGAAGGAAATTGGAAATAAACAAATTGATAAACAACTATGGCAACATGAGTTTGGAAATAAGAGATTTAGAGCATAATTAGTGACAATGGCTTTAAAGATAAACAGCAGATTCAGGAATAAGCTTAGTTGCTATTATTGTAATGTTAGAAGTATAATATAGGAATTGAATGGATGAGTTCAAGACAAGCTTGAAATAGAAAACTATGATATAATGGGAATTAAGAAACTTGGTTGTATTTGAAGATTATTGATAATGGGAATTATTTCGATATTCTAAGTTGTAAGTTACTTAATAGTGATAGACATTTTAAAAGAGGAGTGACTGCAGACTTTTAGGATTGAAAACTTTAAAAAATGTTAGTCAGGAAGTTGAATATAAATGGGTTACAATTGGGTGTTTCAAAGTTTGAAAGTTTTTATAAGTTGCCTTTCTTTTGTCTAACCACCTTACAGCCTAGTTAACTAGTTATTCCCCAGCTTCTGCTGATGTGGTTTACTTAGCTAATAATTTGTGTAGCATCGTATCCAAACCTTTTTAAAAATCTAAATACACCTAGTGTACACCCTTTTCTTGTTCATATAATGAGTAAAGTTCTTGAAAAAAGATAACAAAGCTAGTAACTCAAAATGTCCTTTTAGTGAATCTATGTTTCCTTTGATTTATGATGTATTTCATTAAATTATTGTTTGATTTTTAAAGTTTTGAAATTTTTCCTAATACAGAAGTAAGGCTAATTGGCTTATAATTTCCAGAGAACTTACCACTGTAAAAATAGGAGTAACACTCAAGTTCTTGGACATCTACCAAGAGTGAAAGAGAGATAGACTTGCTTATCTGATCTTTAACCTCTAAACCCTTGGGGAAAAACTTTGGCCCTGATGTAAAAATAGGAATAACATAAGTAACTCTCAAGTCCTTGGACACCTACCAAGAGTGAGAGAGAGATAGACTTGCATATCTGATCTTTAACCTCTAAACCCTGGGGGAAAACTTTGGCCCTGATGCATTATCTGTTTTTAATCTCTCAATCTTTATACATACCACCAAATGACTAATATCTACATGATTCTGGTTATTCCCAAAATTTCCTGAGAATATTCACGTTCAGAAACATTGCTAATATCTTCCCATGTAAAAGAAAACGTTTAAAAGATCAGCCATCCTATATTCTTCAACAGAAATATTGCCACCAGAATTCTTTAAGGATTCATTTCACATTTTAAGATTTTGCTTACCCTTATCATAAGTGTTTTTAGTTTTAACATTGTCAGCCAACTGTTTCTTATAAGCTGTTTTGGATTTCCTAATTGTTTAAAATCAAATCCCCAGCTTCCCTACATGTGTAGTTATGTAAATATTCCAATTTATTTGTTAATTTAAACTTCTTAAACATATGATTATTATCCTTGATTTTCTCCTTTATGTCTTTAAGCCAAATAAGTTTGATCCTCCCTGTTATCCTTGTTTTAAAAACATGTTTATCTTGAATTAAAAGCAATATATTTTTAAAAATTTTCCAGGTTTGTCTCACATTACCTTTTAATTCATTGTCTCAATTCACTAATGATAAATTTTGTTTTGTGACCTCCAAATTGACTTTCTGAAAATTAGGGGCTTAATTTTCATTTATTTTGATCTCAACTAATACCAAAGCATCAAACCTAATTATGCAATGATTACTTTTCCCTAATTAGTCAGGTCTGAGTGTTGCAAGTTTGAATCACCATCCCACCAAACATGCTTGGCATTTCAGCAGTGTGGGGCATTATAATGTGTTGGCCAATCCAACTATCCGTTGGTAAAAGAGTAGCCCAAGAGTTGGTGGTGGATGGTGATGGCTATCTGCCTTCCGTCTAGTCTTACACTGCTAAATTAGGTACAGCTAGTGCAGATAGCCCTTGTGTAGCTCTGCATGAAATTCAAAACAAACCAAATCCTAATTGGCCCCTACTTCAACTTGTGCAGCCATATCCTAATTAACAGTTAATAACAAATCTAAAATGTTTTCTTCCTTCTCAGGCTTGACTAACCATTTGGTATAAACTATATATCATAACATAGAATTTAAGGACAACAAAGGACTTGTTGGTCCTTCTAAGTTTCATCCACTAAACTAAACTTAAGAATTCATCATAGTATTTTATATCAAATTCTATAATACTGTCTCTCTCAAGATGCAAATGCCACCTATGTGACTGTTGGTCAATCCCATTGAAACATAAAGGTGGTTATAACATTGAGATAACAACTGACTGATCACTGGGATTCATGGATCCCATTGATAATTTTAGGTTTAAGCTCACATTTATGATAAAAAAAATGTTGAAGTCTGTTGCTGAAACACTAATCATGAGACATGGGTAATAATATTCAAAATATTAAAGGCCAAATTAGTAAGTTTATCTTGGTAATATAGCATCAGATTTAGTAACAGGAGTATGATTTACATAGTAACTGTAAGGTTGTTTGTTTTATATGAAATTTTATGCTGAAGTGTTTTCTGGCAAGCTTTGTATGATAGAAGGCTAAATACCACAAAATAATTGAGCTACAATGATTTAAAGAAACTGTTATCACCAGTGTCTTCTGTCATTGGTTTAAAATATGACTTTCTAAGTATACTAATTACTCACTGCATGCAGATCTTAGTTTTATGGAAAATTATGTAGAATAAAGCTAGGAAAGTTTTTTTTTTATTTATGTAAGTGGTCAGTTGTTGTAGCTTTTTCTTTGTATAAAATAACATTCTTTATGTAAAATAATGATGACATTAAACTGAAAAAAAATTAAAAACTGAAATGTATAAAGAAGTGCACTTCTTAAAACAGTAAAGAGACTTCACACCAGTTATTCTCATGTTAGTCAAAAATGGATATAATTCTATTGAAATTGTTCTTTTAAGACAAAAGTTTTTGAAGTTACTTCAACAACTGAAATTTTAATTTAAGATGCAGTGAAAAGGTATTTTAAGAAATATGTTAAAGATGTGTATTTTTCCAAGTTTCAAAATTAGAGAAATGTTTCGACACAAACATGTTGTGTAATTCATTAAAATATATTTTTATTAAACGTGAACAGCTTAACTTTCTATTGTTTTGGTCAAGATACAGAATAAATAGACAACCGTTGTAATTGATTTTGATTATAGCTGAAAATAGCTAAAAAATTATAGTACTTGAAAATTATTTATGCAATATTGTCATTTTCGTAGTCTGGTTACAAGCACTAGACTTGCACAAATTGTTTTTTCTTTAAGAGCTGTGAAGAATGGTCAGTGTCAGATTTAGCTTTGGTTGGTTGTGTGATGTGTTATTGCTTACTATTCTAAGTTGTTTTTTTTTCTTTTAAAGAGAGCTGTTTTACATTCAGCTCTTGGATGTATGTTTTATAATTTTTTATTTTATTCAATGGAAAATACTTCTGGTCTCTGTTCAGTAGTTTATACAAGGATTTGTGATTAAACTTGAAATCTTGTTTGTTAACTGAAAAATAGAAAAGCAGAAATGTTTCTAAAAGAAAACAGAATACAGTCAAGGTGTTTGGTATTCTTGATCATTTTACAAATACAGAGAATCTTCCAAGATGCTAAGTTTTGCAACGTAGGATTAAATTAAAAGCATGTTCACAGTTCAAAAGAATATTAATGGGGGATTTGTGCATTGACTTTTTCTCATTTTTTTGAGACTTGATAGGCCTGATAAATGTTTGTTTTAAGTGTTATGTTTTTTTCAGCCTAATCCATTGGATGACATGGAAAGAGAAAGGTTGCAGAGACTTCGTGCAGAAGCCGAGGCATGGCAAGCTCAGCCAATGATGCAGACAACCAGTAGTGGTTGGCCAAATCAAGTGAGTGGAACTTGGCAACATGGGATGGTCCCTTGGCAGCAGCAGGGAATGTGGCCTCAAGGTGGCATGTGGCCACAAAGAAACTTTTCGCAGCAGCTAGGAACATGGCCAACCCAGCCCAATCAAGGCTTGTGGTCTGCAGAAGCTATGCAGGAAGCCACACAAGTGAGATTAATTGCATATCATTGTATCATTTCTGTTTACTAAAGTTAATGTAGGTTTCTTATTAAGGAATTCGTGGTCTTTATGCTCTACTTAGTTAACTATTCCATATTCTTCATTTGACTTAATATTAGAAACTTATTCTTTACCTGCTCTTTAGATTGTTTTCATAATTATTCATATTTTTATTTGCTAGACATTTTTATGAAAGATACTCAGTAAAAGCCTCAGGGCATAGAGTTTAACTTTAGGTTAAAGTTGCATGATTTTACATTTGTTTTGTATAATCAGCAGTTTTATGATCCATCATTTCAAATTGTTGGCCACATAATTTTAATTTTTTGTCACTGGACCTTGAAGCTTTAAAAAACCTTTCTGAATCAGGCCACTTGTCAAAAAATTTATGCTTGTGCTAAAAAGCTTGCAAGTTTTTCACTAAAATTAGTATAAATATATACAAGTGTGTTTACAAACATTTGATTTTGTTTTTATATGTATAATTTTTACCACCTTCTAAATTGTTTTGTCTGTCTGTTAGACATGTTTCATTATTTATGAGAAAATATTTTACAACATGATTACTTATTAAAGTAATATGTTGTTCTCAAAAGCTTAGGTCAGGAAATCTGTAAAAGTGACTATAGCAAAGAATTCATTTTGTATAGTAATTATTGCTAGCGAGTACATTGATTAATATTTTGAAAAAATCTTGTGACAGCAAAAAGTACTTGATATATCAAAACAGTGAATTTTACTTGTATGTCGAATTATATTTAATGTTTTGAAAGAAGAATGTTTAATTTAAATCATGCAAATTAAAACATGGCTTACACCCTGTTGTACTGTTATTAACATGTTCTTGATTATCTTTGAGATGAAACATAATTTCTTAGTTTTTTAAGTACTTATCTTCCCATCATGTGTAAATATAACTACACATTATTTTATTGGTTGAATTAAATCAGTGTACAAATAATTGTTTATTTTTTAGAAATAGTGATAACTTGAACTTTTATAAAAAAAAAAAAAAGTAATATTAACACAAATAACTATAGGATTGACAACTAATTTAAAACTATGGATCTGTTCCAATGACCTTAACTTTCTAAAATCTAGAATCATCATTACTTAGGTTCCAAAAATATTCTGATTAGGCCTGATTTAATTTTTGAGTTAAATGGGATTTCTAGTCTTATTTTGTAATATTAAAATAATGGTATAATAGTTTTCAAGATACAAGTTTGTTCTGTTACATAATATTTCATGGTTGTGCTAACTGGTAGAAGTCAAAATTGAGAAATTACTCAAGTATTTAAGATTGTTTATAATATTGTGAAATTGAAGCAACCCTAATTCCTTACAACAATCCATGTGAACCTTACTATACTTGGAGATGTTTTGCAAGAGAAGTGGCAGTCTAATTTATATAACCCCTGTTGATTAGCAGTAAGCCTAAGGGCTTATAATGCTAAAAATTTGGTTTTGATATCCATGGTGGGCACAGCACAGAAAGCTTATTGTGTAGCTTTGTGCTTAACAACATACAAATTGTTGATTGGCTGTATAGTTAACTCCAAAGGTGGTAATACATCATTGAAATGAGGCCCTTGGAGTGAATCATGATGCATTCTTCAGAAGAATATGCTGTCCACAAACTGTTAATAATAAAGTATACATAACTTAAAATGGCACTTGTGCAAAACATATATATACATTTTTTCAGAACACTGAAACATGTAGTCTTTTTAGGGCTGGTTATTTATTGTGTAATTATTTTAGCATTATACTCCGTTTAATTGTATATAAATTATACATATTTGGATGAATATATGGCATTTTATAGAGATGCCTAAGTGCTTGTGAATGAAAGTGGTACATGTAAATCAATGAAATTTGTATTAAACTCCTTTTTTATTTCATGTTCTAGTTTTATGGTCAAGGCTTTGATGTGATCTTTTGATTATTTCTGATAGATTCATGTAAATGAAGAACTTAAACTTATGGAACTGGATCCAGAAGAACAAGAATTTGAAAGAGAGTTTTTAGAGTGGCAGCGAGAGTTTGAAAATTGGAAAGAACAGAATAAAAACCACCCTGACAAGGAGGCATTTGCACGGTATGAGGAACAGTGGCAAGAATGGAAAAAGCAGTTGTTAGAGAGGAGAGACCAGATGCGCCAAATGAAAGCACAAAAACTTGAAATTAGTAAGTTTAGAAAATGTAATGAAAATATCATTTTAGCTGCAAAGTTAATTTTAACAATATTCTTGATCACTTTTATATATTCTAAGTATGATTTATTTTAACATGTTTCTAAAATAACTATTACAAGAGCAATAAGTCACAAAATAAGAAACCTAATAACCTTTGGAAGGCAGTAACTTGAAATGTAGTAATTGAAATATACCAAGGCACTATTTGTTTGTTTTGACTGAAAATTCTGAAATACAAATTTATTTATTTATGTAATATAAACAAAGTTTGTATTTTCCATTTCCTAATTTTATATCAGTTGCAGCTGATGAAGTTAGAATGTTTATGACTTTATACTTTATTTAAATAATACTTATTGTAATATATGTCAGTTTATGTGTATTATTTGTGGGTTCTTTATAGTTTTGAGTTGTAGTACTTTGAGACAAACATACTTATAGTTTACCAATATGATGTTGTCACTTCTATTTTATTTTTTAAGTATGATTCTTAATATTTTTTATTTTCCATATAATATATTGAACTTAATCTCATAGCTAAGTGTTTAAAATTTATGAATCTGAGGTTTCACAAAAATGGCTTTTTACACACACCACATTTTATCACCAGTTATCAAAATTGGCTAGTTTTTTAGTGTTGAGCTCTAACATGTTAGCTGTAAGATGTTTCCAGCAAAGCTTTACTATCCCAAAACCAAATAGAACATCTTGACCGGATTACAAAACCCCAGAGAATTAATGTAAATGCTACCTGTAACAGTCATCTCTTGGGCTGTGAAAAGTGAAGTGGGAATTTACCTTGAGATAAATTTTAAATTTCCACTGCTTTTTTTTTCATGCAATGAATTTTCAAGCATTATTGAGTTAACAGGATACAGTAAAACCTTGTTAACCTGAACACATATGTAATAAAGGAGTTCTTGTGAAGTGGTGCGGTACCCTTCTTTGGATCTGACTCTACATCTACAGTGGTATCCTTCGGACATTTTTGGGGGTACATCTGTTCTTCCCTACTGTATTGGAAATTTTAATTTTCTTATACAGGAAATGTATTTCTGATAGGTACTTCTCTCCACTCACACTTCCCACCCTTCCTCCCCACTCATTTCCAGTGCTTCCATCGTCTGCCAAACTTTGAAGTGCTAGTTCGGTAGAGGCGCATAAAGGGAGTCGCATAAGTCACATGAGTGTACTATTTTCTTATTGGTGGAGAAGTGACACATGATGATTTGCATGAGAGACACATTGGAATCATTTGATTCCAATGGGGGGATGCAGAAGGCTTGTGGCATGCATGATAAAAAAGGGCAACAATGAATGAGAATAGCTAATCTTGTGAACGGAGTGAAGTACCTATCGGAAATACATTTTCAGTATAGGAAAATTATAACATTTCTTATCAGACAACAAAGAGCTTTAGTAAAAAAAACATTGATACAGAAGGAAAATTGGTGGAAAAACAAGACATTGCTCGCTACATATTCAAGGATAATAGTTTCTTATCAGATATAACCCTATGCTTTGGGATGTGCAGAAAATTCTGTAAGTAAAAGATTGTTTGTAGGGAAGGCTCCATAAAGCAGTGCAGAAATGGAAGTTGGAATATATTTTGGTACTAATTTTGTAGCTTTAATAGTTTATTTTAACTTTTGGAGAAAAGAATGCACATTTATCAAAGACCTTGATAAATCTGGCCCATTATCTCTAAGTGTCTCCATTTATTCTAAAAAAAAACACTAGTAATATTAAAAAAAAAATCTAGTAAGAAACAGCTTAGATGTAAGAGAGGTCCACAGGTCGTACATGTATGTACCAGTGTGGAAGTTGTATAGCTGAATATATTCCCTGGAAGGTAGCTGAGCAGTATAGACTTGGTTATGTTCAGTGTTGTGCTTTGTAACAGGTACTGTTCTTGCTAGAACTCCTTTTGTCTCAAAGTCAACAAACCTTCCCATTCATATAACTTTTTAAACTCATAATCACAATGTAATTTTTTCAATGAACTAGATCCCATTACTTTCATCTTTTAAGTTGGCTGCACACTAACAAGCATCCTGTTAGACCTATGTTAACGAAAATTGTGCCTGATTGAAATGTCTTATCAAAAATTAAAACTGCTAGTATAAAAAAAAACAAGAATGAAAGTTAAAATTATCATTGGAAAACATTATCCAAAAGAAAAGGAAACCAAAGGAATAATATATTAAATCAAATGTGATGCATTTGAATGATTTTAGTGAAGTTAAACTGAAAGAAAACTGAACATAAGGATCAAAGAGCACCTTAAAGGACTATCCTGTTTTTTATACATTTAAAAGAAACCAAACACTCGACATTTGAAACCTTCTATGACCAAATATCTCATAACTCCTCTCTATCATTGATTGTTAAATCTGCCTATTCTCTTAAGTTTTTAATCTAAGAATACCACAATAAACAAACAACCCCAGTTACACGGTGACAGCCAAGGTTAATTATATGTGAAAGCAAGACTATAAGACACTTGTTATGGCTGTAGCTTCTTAGTTAACTTGGTGCTGTTGTCTAAAACTGATATGATAGTTTCACAAAATTACTTGTTTGAAGAATTTGGGAACCCAATTTGTAATAAAGACTCCTTCTTGACATCTGTTTTGCTGACGTATTTAGTTTTCAAACAGAAGTAAATGTTTGTTATTTTCAGATGCTTATCTGTTTCAGGCCAGTAGCTTGATTTTTACTTTAAATGATTGTGTAACAACATAAAAATGCTTTCTGTTTACATCTTAGGGTCTTGTATATTGAATTTAATAGTCTTTGCTGAAATCCATATATGCATGGTTGTTATTAGTTTGAGTCATAAATAAGTCAGAACACAATATTTAAAAATAGTCTCTGAACATTAGATATTCCTTCAGAAAATAGAAAAATATTACATTGCATGTTTATGAATTAAAATATTTTTTGTAATTATCAATGACAGTGATAAATTATAATGAAATTTCTTTAAACAAACAGATAAAGCAGAGAAAAATAAGCAAAAAAGTGAAATAGAACAATCAACAACTGTCAAAGAGAATAATCAAGGAGCAAAAACAGAACAGGAAAAAAATGAAAAAATATCTACAGAGGTAAACTTGACAGAAAAGAAACCACAGTCAGCTGATCATAAGACAATGCTACAGAAACAAATACAAGAAAAAATAGCACAATTGAAAAAGGAAGAGGAAGAATGGAAAAACAGAAAGATGCTTGGGCCATTAGCTCCACCACTGTCAAAATCTCCTGGGAGGTCAGAATCAGAAAAATCAAATGTGGCCAGTGAGTCATTCAAGGACAAGAAAGGTTCTAGTAGAGAAAAGAGGGATGATACAGAAAAGAAAGAAAACCATGAATCAGGCTCCTTACAAATTTCTAGTCAGTCTGATATTTCTTCAGAGAAAGACAATGAAAAATTAAAAGTGAGTATATAATTTGTTTCCCCTTATAATTCTAGTTTAGTGTTTTGGCTTTCTTAGCATAATTTGTGGTTCTAGGAACAATACAAATTGTTAGTTGATTCAAGTTCTAATAGGGGGAGACCCGAATTGAGTGGATAACACACTAGTCTTCTATTAAGGAGGCCCAGGATTGAATTCCAGCCTCTACCAGCACATGGTAATAGCACTTCTCAGAAAGTCGTCCCTAAATATGGCAGCAGATTAGAAGTCAAAACATAGGAAAGGACAGTTACTAATTAGTATCTAGCACTAGAATAAGGTTACTGATTAACATAGATATATAGGCTATTTACCACGACAAGTAAGTCATAAGTATAAAAAAAATATGAAATCTTGTCACCAGTAAGGTACAGTAGTTCGTGACTTTTATTTTTAATTTTCATTCAGTGTTTTATTTTGTTTTTGAAATTTTCTATGTATTATTATGCCTATAATAATACATACTTTTTTTATATATTATAATTGAAGTAAATTTATATTCAAGTCTTGTAATTAGTACAACTTGTACATAACAAGAGACCATTTGTTCCTTCAACACTGCCCCTACACATCCATCCCCAAGAAAGAAAAGTCAAAAATTGAAGTTTTTTTTAAAATTTTTTATTCACCTCTTAATCTCTTGTAAAGTGCTGGCTTCAACTGTTGTTCATAGTAACTCATTTCAGAAAAATGAAACTGCCTAAACTGGAGCCTAGCCTGTCTTTTTGTAAATCTCAAACTTGTGTCCTGTCATCCTATTATCTTCATAATTCAGCACAAAGAAAGCAGAGGCCTTTATCTTATTGATTGCCTTAAAATAGGTTAAGATCTAAACTTATTCCCATAAGATAACAATTTCCTTTTCAAAATCACTTCAGTAACCCTCCTCTGAACCCTTTCCAATTGGTCAATACTCTTTCTCAGATGAAATGACCAAAAACTGTACACAGTATTCCAAGTGAGGCCTAACAAGTGATTAATAATCAGTGTGTTTATAAATACATCCTAAAATTCTATTAGCCTTACTACACAGGAATAGAGTACTAACTCGATAGCTTGAGTGAATTTTTTCCACTATGCCAAGGTATATTAAATGTGTGATTGAATTTATGATAAACCAGATACATTACCTTGTATTTACTATAATTAATTAATTCATTTTTTAATTCAAAAATGACATAAAAAGTTCCTTTTATTGTTTTAAGAAAAAGATAAGAACTATTACAAGTTAAAACTTCATGTTTAAATAAATTGCTGCCTGTGACTACATAACTCTGTGAATTGTTTGAAATCAGATCGCTCTACAGCTGTGTAATATTAGGCCTGTGTTAAAAGTTGTATAAGAAAATGTAATGATGCATCTTACATACCAGCACTTGCGGTACCATTTATATATATTTTATCTTTACATAAACTTGCATTTTTAAAGCAACCAAAAATTCAGCATAGTTTTGTAACATTCTCTGTAGATAAACTCTTTAAAGTCACATATAATTGCCTTATTTAAGTACTACACTTTAATATTCTTGTTGTTTTATACTATTGTAAGCCATCAACTGTTAGTCTTATTTATATGCTTTAATTATTTGTTTAAGTTCTTATGTATATATTTTTTAGTTTGATTTGTGTGGCTTAGTAGAGTGTATACACCCGTGAATCCTAGGGTGTGAGGTTCATATTCCAATACACCATATCCCTGCACTTTGGTGTTGTGAGTACATTGTAAAAGTGACAATTATTAAATTCCACTATCCAGTTAGTGTAGTTCAAGAGTTGGCAGTAGATATTGTTGACTAGCTATCTTCTTTCTAGTAAAACTGGTTCAAAATTTCCAAAACAAAGCACTAGTGTATTTTGTCTCACTTGATAGCAGTTATGACATTGTTTTCGTTCTGAGAGTTTTTAGGCCTGTGGAATATTGTTATTAACACTCAAAGATATACTAAAACTGTTTGAAGGTTAACTTCAGTTGATAAAAGTGAAAGTAATAGCTCTGTCATTAAGCTCAAATCCATGTTTATTTTAATTTAACACTGGTGTAAAATCAGCAAAATATTTTAAAATAATAATAGTAATAATAAAAGTTTTGATGATTCAAAGTTTTGTAAATTAATCTATGATACTTTTTTTTTCTTTTATTAGCTATATTTTTGTGCACCAGCAATACCAAGTGTGAGGTGCTCGTATAACCGATTCAATTGTATTACTCATTAGGATCTCTATTAGCCTACTCGAAAAATTGAAATTCCTTTAGGCAGGATTAGAGAAAATTAATCTATGCGACCTTAGGCATGGTCAAATACATCATTCGAAAGGGTTTGACCTCCCGAGTCCAAAACTGTAATTAGATCTCAAATCGGTCAAGAGATGATAGAGCTATGAGCTGCTATGCCGCAGCTAATAACAAATTTATCTTTATCTAT
>NW_013666497.1:333596-334819 GCF_000517525.1 Limulus polyphemus
AAATTCTTTTAGGCAGGATTAGAGAAAATTAATCTATGTGACCTTAGGCATGGTCATTCGAAAGGGTTTGACCTCCCGAGTCCAAAACTGTAATTAGATCTCAAATCGGTCAAGAGATGATAGAGCTATGAGCTGCTATGCCGCAGCTAATAACAAATATATCTTTATCTATTTTAAGAAGCTTAAAAAATGAAACAGGAAAGTTAGATACCTATCAAATAACAAAAATGTTGTAACACTTTTTTTGTTTTTGTGGCCTTGCTTTAAAGAAAAAAGTAATTTATCTTTGTTATTAGAAAGATATCCTAAGCAGTAACAAAATATATTGATTATTATTTTGTGCAGTTTTCCATTACTAAATCCAGTACTAATGTATAGTTAAAGTTTTTATAAAAATAAAAAAGAATAAATATCTGACAGAGACAAAGTTTCATTTGATTGCATTTTTTTATGCTTTTTTGGTGGTTGTGGTATTAGTTTAAGAAGTAGGTAAACTTTAATGCTTTAGCTTGGTCAAGTGTAAATGTTTATTATTTTTAGGAGAGTAGTTCTCAGAATGAGAAAAACTCAAAAGCAAGTGATGAAAATGTAAAAAATGCTGTTGAAGAATTGAAAGCTAAAGGTCAAGAAAACCATTTAAAGTCACTGGCAAACCTCAGAACAGCCAGTTCCCCTGAAAAAGAGATAACACAGAAAAAGGTAGGAGTTACTTACATAAATTTCAGGAAGGTGTGTGTTAACCTTTTAACTAGGTAATTTTTGGGACAGAAATTCAATCTGTAGTGGGTACTTATTTCCTTCTTAATTATAATGATTGCCTTTGTGGAGAAATTACCTAATTGAATTGATGTGGAGTAAAGCTTGCCTAATAATTTGCCTTTGTGTGGTATGCCTTGAAGTTTGGTGCTTGGTAGAGACCAACACAACAATCTGAATACCAGTACTACAATTTTTGTCCATTTTTTTTATTTCAGGTATGAGTTAACCCTTTCCAGACAGGTCACAGGTGAAAGGCCATGTCATCTTGTCTATTGACTCCCATTCAAAATTTTATTGAACTACTATTTCATGAATTTATGTCAACAAGTTTGCTATCAAACTGTAGATTATAATTCAAATTTTAGTATTATATCTTATTCAATTTCTTAGTTTAAAAGTAAATATTAAAAAAACACAGTTAAACATTGATTTTTATGTGTCACGTGGTATGTTGAATGCAGCAC
>NW_013666497.1:335226-340206 GCF_000517525.1 Limulus polyphemus
ATAAATTTTGCATGTGAAATTTGAAAATTTTCTCATGCACAAAAGCATTTTTAATCTTAAAATGAAAATTACCTTATATGTTGGATAGGCAAAATGCAAAAAGAAGAAAAAGGCATGAGAAAAACATTGCTTTACAAACTTTAAGACTTAAAAAAAAAATTTATTTTGCATATGAAAGCATTGTAATGTTTACTGATAATCTGACAAATTTCATTAACATATGTTTACTAATTTAAAAATTATAGTATGAAAACTATAACAAGCACAACATGATTACGAGGTTGGTCCCAGGGACGGAGCCTGTGCTGAAAGAAAATACCTGTTTTTTAAAGCCTATTCATATTTGCTCTTCTGGTTAAGTGATTAGACTTTTGTGTTGAATATGTGCCCCTTCTAAGATAAGTCTTTTTCAACTTTTTGCCATTCTTTGCATTGAACATTGCAATATCATATAAGTGTCTAAACATATTTAGACAATATTTCTTCAATCTTTTCTTTACCACCTTCAATAAAATTTTCCTTATGCTTAGAAATTGTTGTTTGCCTACATATTATTATAAGAATATTTAAAGGAATTTCTGATTTTTCTTATTAGCATGATGAAGACAAATCAGGCAGGAAAGTGCTGGAAGAAAAGGATTCTTTTGGGCGAAGTGTTGAAATGAGAGAACGTATGAAGAGCAGAGGAAGAAATTTGAGACGTGGAGGGGTAATGCCTTTTTCTATTTCAAGTGTTTTTGACAAAGAAAAAATTTTACATTTGTGCAAACCTCTGGGCTGAGACAATTTGTTTGGTACTGTTTAGAAGTTGGTGCGACCAGCAGTGTAGTAGGAGTTATGAGACACTTACGGACACACACACACACAGACATTTAATCTTATATAGATAGATTATTAGTTTGATATTCATGGAAGAATTTTTGTTTTATGTAATAAGCTCAAAACGGTTGATTACAAATTGAAAAGTTTGTAAAATATAGTAGTAGTAGTGTTACATAGTCAATATTGTTTCATTTAGGGTTATGTTGGGCCTGAATTTTGATCCCTTCTATTTAGTTAGAATTTCCCTGTATAATTAAATAAACCAAAATATTGCACTAATTTTAGATGTTAGCTCCAAATATGTAATATTACAGATACCATTTTATCTTTTTCTTGGTAAATTTGATAAATTCATCCAATGTGTTGATAACTACAATAATTGTACTTTACTCAAAGCTGTATGAGCATCTTTTATAAATGGAGGAATTCAATATTATGTTAGCAAATTATGCATGATAATATAACACATACCTGAATGTGCATGGGCTTGGTCCATTGGTCTGACCCTCCTATTGGAGAAGGAATGTTTATTATAATTCTGAATTTTCTACATGTATCTACTCGAAATATGGCAAGCTTTTAGTAAAATGTAAAAGTCTGTTCTACACAAAAAAAAACAACGTGTTATAAACATTTATGTACTTCATATTTGTCTGTGAACTGATGGCATTAGTCCAACTCAGACTCTGATGGGTTGGAGTGCATGGTTCATGTGAAGAATGAAAATACTTCTGTTGATCGTGCAGTTTGCTTATTGCATTTATGTAACCTCTAGAACCTTCAAAATGCATATCTACAGTTCTTTCTAGTATCTACTCTATAAAGATGAAAAGCCAATTGTCTATCCATCTGTCCTGCTGATATTTTGGCTGTTGTGGTAGCATTCAACACACAACATGCACAGAATGATCGCAGTTTTTGCTGCAACAAGCAATCTTGCCTTTTTAAATTCTTTCAGCTATATATATATATATATGTGTGTGTAAAATGGACAGTGCACTACGTTGGACATAATTAGATTTCAGGGTAGGTTGGTAAAGTTTCTAATGAGTAATAAATTTGATTCAGATATACTCAAGCCCTATGCTTCATATTGCTGGCACACAAAAATCATAATCATTGGCTGAAATTCCCCATAACATTTGCTTTGTTGTCAACGAGACAAATTGTAGCAACATCAAATTTTGTCCAATTGGAACCCTTGGCTGCAACTCTGTAATAACCTGCATGTTTTACCCGCAGCACATTTTAATTTTGAACAAGCCCAAATTAAAGTGTGCTTCTTCAGCTTAGCAGACTAACAAAGCCAAAACTAGGAGACAGTCCAAAGAGAAGACCCCAAAATTTATAATAAAATTCACTGTCTTTACCATCACAATTAATAATTTGCAGGATCATACAGTTGACCAAGTAAGAATATGTCTTTGAGAATCAGTTTTTTTGCAAGTTTCAGTCTATAAGGATTTATCAAGAAGAATATTTGAACATAACTTAAAAATATACAGAAGTCAAAATGCTAATCAAGCAATACTTTAAGGAGAAGATCAAATATACATAAAAAATGTTGTTTTTGTGAAATACTAGAAATAGGATGGTCATTCTCCATACATATATTGTAACTAGATTATAATTAATTTTTAGAAAACATGTTCATAAAACATTTATTTAGATATAATTTTGAGAAGAAAAATTAATCATTGTTTCGTGTCATATGATGAGCATTCAGCTTGTTCCTGTATATTGTAACTGGTATTTACTTTACTGTGGACTGTTGCTAGATCAGAAGTGTGAGGTAAAAAGAATAGTTAATAACTTTGACATCAAATACGTAATACCATGTTGAAAGACATTGTGTTAAAGTTCATAGTGTGTGCAATTTGAGCCCCACCAATGCACATAAGGTTAAACTGTATAAATAGCTTGTCATTTTAATACAACTTATTAGTTAGCTTAATTTGAATTGTATGTAATGTGCAAAACATAACCTTTGAACATTAACAGCTTTAGGACCCAGTAAAAATACTATTGTAATTTAAACAAACAAAAATTGCTGATTTATATTTCTGCAACTATTTGTGTTTAATCAGTGCTAAAGGATCTTCGCTTGAGTGCATTTAGTTAAACAATAATTTCATAATTATGTGTCAGCAAAAAAGAATACACGTATTTAACTAGCATTACCCACACAAAATGCGCTAATACTATTTGCAGTACCTTCTCTTATTTGTTTGTATGTTATTCATCGTTCTTTTCTTCTCCATTGTTTTGCAGTAGAACATATAAATGACATGTTGTATGATGTGTACTTTCTTAGTTACTGTTTAACTTTCTTGAGGGAGTTATTGTGTAACCTTAGTAAACAAAGTTGTTCCAAAATTGTAATGGTTATTAATCATGTGAGGTGCACATTATTAACATCAAAATTATCAAAATGTTGGATACGAAATCTCAAATTGAAAGTTAAACTCTAAACATTTCGTAATCTTTCAAGTATTAAGAACATTTCTAAGTGTTTAAATGTTAACATTGTGAAATATTATATTCACTTAATGAATGTGCTTGATATTTTAAAAGTACATGTAAAACATCAATGAAAGGTTTGAAAAACTTATTTTCATATTATGTAAGTCACAATGTTTAACTTCAGTGTCACTTGTGTGGGAGATATCTTGTACTGTATATAAATATATCATGTTGTTTATAATAAATATTTCTCTTCCAATATTGATTTTATGTATTTTTATTAGGAAGATGATGATGATGAGAGAGATCCTGAAAAACAGTTGAGCCCAAGAAGAAATGAAAAACGAAGAAGTCGCTCACGTGAAAGAAGAAGAAGTCGCTCACGTTCTCGAGAAAGGGATCGTTATAGAGACTATCATAGATATTCTCGAGATCACTCGAGAGATCGTCATAGACCTAGATCAAGGGAACGGTCACGTTCTAGAGAGCGAGATCGTTATAGAGAGCGAGAACATTCTAGAGATAGACCAAGACATCACTCAAAAGAATCGGATCGTTTTAGAGACAAACTGAGAGATCGTTCCAAAGAAAAAGACCGAGTATTGGAAGGAAAGCGGGAAGAAAATGGTGACCGATATAAAGAAGATCAAGATATGAGGTAAAATATTATTGCGCACTATTTTCTTCAACCTGTCAAAAAGATATTTCTAATTAAAAATGAGTTCAGGTCTTATCTCATATTGTATCTTATGAAGGTAGGTATTTGATAATAAGTTATGTACAATAAATAATTTTAAAATAATGTAGGAAACCTATAACAATGAACTTGAAAAATGTTTAGTGAAGAACAATGTTACCATATCCTTCAGCATTTATCATTAGTGTTTGTGTGAAAGCAAAGAATGGGGTTTACTTCTCATATAACTGCTGAATAATGTATATAGGTGTAACATCTATTTGATTTGATGGTTTTAAAACAAATGGAGTTGATTATTTTGCTTATACAAAAAACATTTTGTAGATTATAGTCAGTTATAGATTCTTAGGTTCACTTGTGTGTTCTGATTTAAAACTTTTTCTTGGTTAATAGTGCAACATTTGTGGTTTCTGTGTCAACGTACTTCATATTTGAGACAGAACTATTAGATAGGATACTGATGAAGTCATTTTTATTGCTCATGTATTATTTATTTTGGTATGTGTTTTAAAGAATTTCAGGTTATTTCATAGATCTTCCAAGTTGGTTAGAATGGAAAGGATCTTTTAGTACTTTTCTCAGAAGGTTAGGGAATTTTAAGATGTTTTGACCATAGCTCAGTAAGCTGTCCTTAAATCTGTTTGAAGTTTGTTTCATGTGTATGTATATAAAAATCAGTAAGATTTGTTTATTTTTGTGTACTTTTTCATGATATTCCCGCTTATAAAAAATTTGTAGATGAATTACTATGTCTTTGTATGAACCTAACCACTAGTAACTTAATATCGTCCTTAATTTTTAGAAGACTTCTACCATTTGGAGTGGATGAACGTTTTGAAAAAGGTTATCCTAGCAGTGACTCTGAATTTTATATTAAGAGAAGTGAATATTTGGAAAGGTATGTATACCAAAGAATTTCTTTAATTGTAATATTTGGAAAACTGGTACTAACTATGCTTTATATATATATATATATATATGTGTGTGTGTGTGTGTGT
>NW_013666497.1:340737-346396 GCF_000517525.1 Limulus polyphemus
TATATATATATGTGTGTGTGTGTGTGTGTGTGGTTAGCTTGTGAATACAACATAATAAAAAAAATCTTGAAAGAATATTAAATTATGCTGATGTATGAATAAGGTTTGTTATTATTTGTTGTATATGCATATGAAGTTGTGTGTGTATGTGAATGCATGAGTGTGTATGTGTGTGTGTGTAAATAATTTTATTTATAGAATTTGAGGCCTATGAGGAATGGAACTTGGGCTAATATGATGAACATTTTGTATGCTGAATGTTTTGAGATACTACTGTGTGTATTTTAGTTCTGGTATATAATCCAGCTTGGTTAATTTAGCTGTTATTTCAGCACTTCCATTTGTTTTTTGTAGTTCATAAATTGAAAAAGTGAAGTACTATCATGAATATCCTTGACCACTTTAAAAAGTATTGCTTGTCTATCAAAAGTTTTCTTTTTATGTATGCAGTAGCTTCATGTAACAAAATTGAGTGCATGTAATTCAGAATTTTGTTATAAAAATTTTCTGAGGAATTTAAAATTTTGCCTGAAATGGAAAGAACTGATTAGTTCGGAAACTGCTTTCAGAATGCATATAGAGTTGAGTAATCTTGTAAGCGGGTATGTGACAAAATCTCTAATAGAGTTTGCACAGCTTCTTCAAAATCATAGAAAATGAGCTCTAAAAATTTCAGTATTAGAAATTTTGAAAATGGCTGTTTTCAAGACACTGTCCTGAAAAGACCTGAAATTTCTGTTTCAATATAAAAATACAATATGAAACAAACAAAACAAAAAAGGCTAGTTTGTAAACCATTTTTTTGTTTATGGTTATTTTACACCAGGTAATGAGTTTGTAAGAGAAATAATATAAAGAAAAAAAAATGTTTGTTGTGCAACCAATTTAATGTTTACTCTTGTTCTTCAGGTGCAAGTATGAGGAATTTAATCGTTTTCCATGGTTTAGAGAGGAAAATCGTTTTTATTCTCGCGAGGGAATAGATATGTCTTCTCGACTTCCTCCACCCTCTCTTCCTACAGGCATGTTTTTCAGTACGAAAACAATAGAATACGGCCATCAGCGTGCAGCTACTGTGGTAGGAGAAGACTTTGCAGAGAAATTTGGATCCATCAGAGGTTGATCACCTTCTGAATATCAGTTTTGTGTAACATATATTTGTGTGTTTGTTTCATTAGTAGGGGAAGCTGTAGCAATAATTGTACCTTAGATTTACCTGGGTTCGAGTATATCAATACGTTTTTAGCTAGTTATAGCAGATGTGCACATATCATACGTGTTTTAGGTGACATAATTTTGATATGATGTATAATAACAGAATTAATACAGCACCTAGTTTTGAGACCTGTAATATACATTCTATACACTTGAGAGATTTTTATTGCAATTCACAAATGGTAAATTTAGGAACTATATGATTAAATAATGTTTTCTTTGAGATTTAGCAATTTAGGTAATAAATTTAGTGACAGATTTCTCTGATTAACTGTATCACAACTGTTGTGAATCTTTCAGATATTGTGCATATCAAATTTCAACATATTTTGCTGAAACATATATTAGAAGTGGTATTTTAGTATTATATGATGTATATTTAGTGTATTTCACAAAGAAAAATTGATAAAAAATAAAGAATAGTTTCAACTTTTGTGCAGCTCCAAGGAATCTCGACAGTGAACAATACATTTATAGATTATTTTTTAAGAGTTTTCTGCTCATCTTGTAATATTTATTTATGATTCCTAAGAAACTATAATCCATCATTAATGATGTCTTACTTTTCAAGTCATTTTCCTTCTGTTTTATTAGAATTTAATATAGCCCTTGGTTGCCATCCTTTTATGATGTCACATTATATGGTCTGTAAAATTACTGAGGAAGCTCATCCTTGAAAATGGGTAAAGCCAATAGATAAAAGGGATTAGAAAGAAGATATTTTTATTTACCCACGGTAATATTGAGTAGGTAAAGTGGTTGTAATAGTAAGTTTTGGTCTGTTGACATGTTAGCTACTTGGAAGAAAGGCTACTTACTGATGTGAAGTTTACAATACTAAAGAACAAATCATAGATCTGAGAATTTTTATTTTGAAGTTTTTTTTTTGTGATAAAGTTTTTTTGTTAAATTATCTGTTTGATAGCTGTGGGAATATTCTTTCATGAAAAGACATCAAGTAAGTTTAGTGAGTGTGGTAAGTGATGGCAGATTATTCAATTGACATAAAACCTTTCTTTTTTTTAATTGAATACATTGTTATGTTTTTCATATTCTAACAATACTCACAAGAAGAATAACTTAATGTTTATTGAAAACAAACTATAGCTATTAGATATTAATTTATCTTGACTAAGAGTATTGTTGGCAAAAACATGATACAATGCCCAATAAAGGTAATGGTGACATCATTTTGAAAGATGGGGGTCATTGTTCACAAATGAATCATTGTCAGTTTTTGTCATATTCTGTCTGATTTATAGCCAGAATTATTGGCAAAATAAGGTATAAAAATTTTTAATGAATATCAAACAAGTTGAAACTGATTGGATATATATAATGAAGCTTTCTGATGAATGATGGAAAATTGAAATTCTGAGATGAACTACTTTTAATGTTCTTTTCAACATAGTGTCTCATGACAAAATTCTGGAAGTTTACAGCTTAATCAAATTATGTTAATTTTTTAAACCAGAAACTAGATAATATTTAGAAAACATTAAGTTTCATGCAATTTAATTAAATATTTCCACCGTGGGAAGGAAAAATTTAGGGGGTATCAGTGTCACCCCTCTTATCTGGAAAGGATGAACTTGTTGTTAAGCAGATACAAATAATAAGTTGGTCTCTACCGTGTAGTTAATATCTTTAAATTATGTGAATGTACATCAACATTTTTAATGCATACTTCACTTTATTTGTGTATATTAAAAGTTGTATTAAAAGTATGGTTGATTTAATTGGCCATGAAACTGATGCTTTACTAACTAAGCATGTAGTTTAGCTTACTGTGTGCATTTCTACCTGAACAGCTTCCTCCATTGGTCAGTCTTCAGTCTTTGGAAAAGTGGAGTCCTTTGACTATGGTCACCAACATACACCAACTCCAGTTAAATCTGAACCAACAAGTTCAAGTGAACATATTTTAGGTCAGTGTTTTAAAATTTCTGTTACATTTTTTATAAATGCAATTTATTATTTACTTTTATACAGGGCTTATAGAGATACTTGAAAGTACTTGATATTGAGTTTTTTTCAGTTAAGGCCTTAAAAACCTTAAAGATATATGTTCTACTGCTGAAGTTTTGGAAAAATCCTGGAAAATTGTGTTCACTCTTGCCCTGAATTGGAGCAAGAGTGGAGTCCTTTGTGCAGCCCGGGGGTTTCAGAGTTGATCTTTCATCATGAACCTGAATATACAGGGAAAAATTTAAACACACTGTTTCCTGCTCCATCTTTCACTAGGTTGTCTCTACTGAGGGCTCATCTGAACAGCCATCTTCTGCTCCTTTTCTGCAGTTAGTTACATGAATTTGTGAAGTTTTGGGGATTAACCCTGTTGTCAGATAGATCTCGGGGGGATTACTTTGTTCTTCCTTCTTTCCCTGATATTACTGCGCATGCAGGGAGGTTTGCAACACAATTACGAGAGGGTATCGTTATGTCTTGCCCCCCTCATTTATCAGAACAACATGCCCTGGCTTTTCATTGTCAAGGTGAAGTATATTTGGACACTCAGTGGTTGGATCTACGGGGTTCCAGGCTAGAACCTGTTATCGCTCTTAACAGATCTCAATTTTTGCAGATTCATTTGACTCTTACTACTGTATTGTGATACTTCTCTTCCCGTAACCTTTTCTTTGAAGCATATCAATGCTCTCCTCATCAATTTGATATCGAACTGGGACCCTTACTGATTACCACTATGGCTCATTTGTCCTCTTCAGGCTTTGCCTTGGTGTCATGGTTGATCTGTTGCTGGGACTTTTTGAGTCAAGATGCCTTGTTGGAGGGTATTTGTTTGCCGTCCTGCTCTTCGTGATTTATGGGAAGTGCTCTTTCTTCGGCCTTACTTTTTTGCCGACTCCCGGAAACTTTTGAAGCCTGAAATGATATGGCACATTTGCAGACTTCTTTATTGTTGTTGGCTGCTCGCCACTCTTCTACTCCAACAGGTAATTCTGGAGGATCGACCATTCATATTTTATGGCCCCCACCTTCGACACCTCGTCCTATTGGCTCACAGAATCAGTTCCGTCCATATTCTCAAGGATCTTTGGACGGGTTGGGATGGCACCAGTGGCGTCAGTGACTACCCATCTTTACCAGGTCTTGTGGGAGGATGTACATCTCTTTCACCCCATTTGGTGTTCATTTATCATTGATCCTTGGGTTCTCAGAGTGCTGGTTTGGGGTTCGAGATTCGGTTAACTTCTTCCCTTCTGTCGTCCTCCCATCCGGTTGTCTTTTTCTCCTCCTTCAGACATCAGATGTGCAGACCTTTGTTCCCAGGCCATTCAGGAGTTGTTCAACAAATGAGCCATCGAGAAGGTCGATCCCACTCATCCAGGATTCTATTCTCATCTAATTCTGGTGCCCAAGAAAACTGGAGATTGGCATCCTATCATTTATCTGTCTCGACTCAATCCCTTCCTACAGCCTCCTTTTTTTACCATGGCAGCTTCGATGGCACTTCACACCACGTCTTTGGATGATCAAGTTCAGTGTTACAGACGCCTGCCTTCACATCCTCATAGCAGAATGTTCTCATTGATTTCAACGTTTTGTGCACGAGAACCAGGTGTTGCAGTTCCGAGCTCTCCTGTTTAGACTTGCTTCAACACCATATGTTTTCTGCCGAGTAGTATGGGTCTTTGCATGGCATCTCCATTTTCTGAGTCTGTGCCCACATCACTATATGGATGATTGGCTTCTTTTGGCACCAATCCGTCATGTTGCCAAACTACGTACCCAGATTCTTCTTTCCAAAACCAGAAAGGTGGGCTTCATTATCAGATTTTAAAAATCCATTCTCTCACCAACTCAATATCTGGTCCATCTCGGGATGTTTTTCAACACATTTGGATCGGGCTCGACCATCTTCCCTGAGACTTCACCATATTGAAGGGATTGTCAGGCATTTTCTTATGTCACCTTCTCCCACTGCATAGATGGTTCTGTCTGTTTTAGGGATTTGGGCTTTCCTAGCATCCCTCGTGCCATTGGGTCAGGCCCTTATCAGATCCCTTCAGTGGTCACTTCATGACTAGTGGCTCATATGTATTGATCCTTTGGTTCAAACAGTCTCTTTTCTCAAGAACAATTATGCAGTTCTCAACTGGTAGCTGACAGGATTATCAGGATCCAGATACCACCTCCTCGTCTGGAAATCCATATCTTCATGGATGGGGTGCTTTACTTAAGGCGCAGGAATTCCAGGGTATTTGTACAGACTACAAATCTACCCTGCATATCAACATTCTCAAACTTCTTGTGGTACATCGAGTGATGATTCGAGGTCTTCCTCATTTTTTTACAGAAAAATTGTCATGATCCATTCGGACAACACTGCGGTGGTATCATATCTTTCTCGTCAGGGAGGTACTCATTCTCAAGATCTTTTGGGCTTTGGATCTTCTTTATTGGGCTCATTCCCATGACATCC
>NW_013666497.1:346417-368876 GCF_000517525.1 Limulus polyphemus
GCTCATTCCCATGACATCCATCTTTTGGCCTGTCATGTGCCAGAGTTTATGAATTTGATAGCAGATCATCTTTCTTGACCCCATCTGATTCTTCCAACAGAATGGATGTTACATCAGGAGGTCTTTCAATGGATTTGTTCTCAGTTTGTATTTCCAATGATCAATGCCTTTGCAGCTGATTGGAATGCTCAGCTACAGTTGTTCTAGTCTTCAGTTCCACATAGATACTGTCAGTCAATACGGATGGGATTACATTTGTATGCCTTTCCTCCTGTTTGTCTCTTACCCAGAGTCTTGTCTATGATTTGTTCCACCCCATGTCGGGTTCTCTTGATAGCACCTTTTTAGCCTGCTCAAATATGGTTTCCTCTTCTTTAGTTGCTCCAGGAATGTCCACCATTACCTTTTTGCCTATCCTTGTTGAAACAACCTTGATCCAAAATTCAACACCCGGACATTCAACGACTCAAGCTTCATGCATTGAAGTCATGCGTTCCTTTGCCGACATAGGGGTTTAACTTCTCAAATATCCATTTATTTGACTAAGTCCCTCTGTCGACCTACTATGACAATCTATCAACGGAAATGGACTACATATCGTCATTGGTGTCTTCAGAGAGCCTTCAATCCGCTTCATCCAACAGTCTCCATAGTATCACTATTTTTTATGTGGATTTTTGAGAGAAGTTTGGATTCTTCAACCATTTCATTATATAAAGCACCCTATCTCTTACCTTTCGATATTATAAGTATAGGAAGGTTTTTGATTCTCATATGTTATCTCATCTCTTAAGATCCTTTCATATTCTTCGACCAAATGACCTTTTCTACTGCCTGATTGGGACTTTAGAGTTGTTTTACATGCATTATCATGTCATCCCTTTGAATTTATGGCCTCCTGTTCATTGTATCACCTTTCCCTCAAGGTATATTTTGTATTGTTGTTAGCTTCTGAATGCTGCCATTCTGATTTATTTGCAGTCCATGTTCAGTGGACTCTCTATCATTCCAACCGTGTTTTGCTCTATCCGAAAGCACTCATTGCCAGAGTAGAGAATAAATCCTTTTTTCCTATTCATTTACAGGGCATTTCTCATCTTTACAGTCAATCAGACCCAGATCATTTGTTGTGTCCAGTCAGAGCACTTAGATGTTATGTGGCTCATACAGAACCCTAGGAACCAGCTTGTTATTCATTGGGATCCTGCGGTGTCCTGGGATTTATCACCCATTACATTTTATCCACTCTCAGAGAAGAGGTAAAAGTTGGGGACCCTCCTACCTGGGTCTCTGGAAATTTTCTCAGATGTCGGTAGGAGCAGGACCAACTTACGTGGGATCCGACTTCTAAAACTGGTCCAGATTTGAAGCTTAGCTATCCAGTGGGGGTGTGCTTGGATCCTCTTATGAACACTGTCGGGCCTTAGGTTGTTCATACAGGGGATACACTATCTCCTCGTAAATTAAAACGTGATGCGGTCCCATCTTAGGCTCTTGGTGGAACAGTGTTCCATGTCCTCTCCACAATTTCATGGGTAAGTGGAGTGGCATATTTAATCCCATAAATCCTAGCCTAGAATGTTGTCTTTTGGACTTCTTCAGGTTGATCAGAAGGATTGTCTACTTTAGTGTCGCTTTCTCTCTTTCATAAATCTGGAAGTTAGAAACGCATCGTTCCGTGGCTGCGGGTGGGGATCTTATCACAAAGATATGTATAAATTTGCAGTCCAACTGCCCTGGCCACCAACATGGAATATGAGTACCATGACCCCTTAAATCCACCCCGAGTCTTTGAACCTCAGCTGTGTGGATGGGGCTGGCCCATCATACTTACTTGTGTACTATTCCACCATTTTCACTTTTCAGTAGTTCTGGGTAAAGAGCATACCTGTTCTGGATGTAGTGCGGTTTTCCCCACTTGAGTACCACTTCTCGTGGTACATCTTTGTTCTGTGCAGAGGCAGTGGAGATATGTATGTTTTGGAAGTTATCATTTTCCTAATCTGAAAATATATTTCCAAACACAACTTACCTCCATTGACACTCCCCCCATTCCTCCCCACTAAGAGCCGGTGTTAGCGACCGGGATGGGGTAAGTCTCAAAAACTTGATTATACTGTCTGCATACAGTGTTTATATACAGTACCTGCTCAGAGGGAGTATGAGGGCCAATGTAAAGTTTTGCAAATTAGATATTGTCGAGGGCAGTCGAGTGGGATATAAAAGACTGGAACAAGCGAACACAATGTTTAGATGACAAAGAACAGACGGAAGATGGAGAAATAGCTATAAGTGTCAGCGGAAGTAAGTATCTTTGGAAATACATTTTCAGATTAGGAAAATGATAACTTTTAGGTCCTTGAAATTTGGCTGGAATAAGTTTAAGAAAATTCCTTGAATTTATTCTTTTGATGAATATATGAATCATAAATTTTATAATTTTCTTTCATAATTTCAAGGACAACCTTTCAACACAATGGATACTTAAAGTATAAATTTGTGAGAGCTTTATAATTTTACATGTTACATTTTACCAATAGAAAGGACTACAGTAACAAAAGGAATAAATTTGCATGCAACACATGTATAAATGAAATTCAACCAAAAGAAACAGTCTAAAACAGGTGTTTTCCAACAGAACTTTACAGCATAATGTGAACATTGACCAGTCCATGCAACAAACACCAAATTCCGTCTCACCCTTATTAGGATTCCACTACCATAACTCAAAAAGTTGTTTATATCTAGCATACCAAACATATTAAAAAGAAGTTAAAGATTTTTCTAATGCACTGAAGATGTAGAGAGACATTCATACCCTGATTAGTCCTGATCTTTATGAATAACTGCTTAAGTTTTAAGGGAAGGACTTTGCATGGTTCACAGCTAGGTAAGTCCTGTACATGTAGGATATCTAAGTACAGCAGTATGTGATGTAATTTGAAAACTTGTATGAATAAAGCAACAACTTAAAATTATTTGCATGGTTGTTGTGCTCAAGTTTGAGCAGGTAAGCTTTATGAAAAGCATATGAATACTAATAGATACTATCTAGAATAACGAATAAGTTATTTTGAATAACTGTAATAAGGTTTGATCAATATTTTAACCTCTTGAAAAATCTCTAAGATTGCCACAGGAATAGGTTGAGAGGTGTGTTACCATTCCTACATATTTTTCTTACTTTGGTGTATTACCAATTCTGCATTACAGGAATGAGAATGCAACAGAAAGATTGGAGTCCACTTAAAAATTTAAATGCCAATAGAGAATTCTCGAGGTTGCCACAGGTATCTGCAGAACAAAATATTCCTGGATTAGATATAAAAAACATAAGTCATCAATCTCTGACACCAGTATTTAGAGATGACAACAGGGGACATTCAAATATCAAAACTTGGAATTCATCAACCAAAGTTCAAGAAGAAGAGAAGCCAACTGTTTTGGAACTTGAGAAATCTGTTCAATCTAGTAAGAGGTAATGTAGCTTATGATTTACAGTTTACAATTAATTTTTAACTTTCAAGGACTTCATAATAACAGGTACTTCAAGCAACGCAATGAACTTTTTCTTGGACTAATGAATAATTAAAGCTCTTAGAGTCAATATATAATATTAATGTCAAAAGAGTGATTTGTCATGGGTGTTTCTGTAAAAAGATGTGTGCTTCACATGTTTCCACTTTTCTAAATCAGTTTTTGTTTACTACTATACGTTGTAATTTGTATTTATAAAACTTTGATTTTCTATGCAGTTTTTTAATCTTGCTGAAGTTCTTAAGTCATTTGTTTATTGCAATTTACACCTTTTGTGTAATGAGCCAAACTTAGAATACATTCATTAACTTGAACTTTCAAAGTTGAATGATTGACATACAAGTCTTGTGAAGTATATTTATTATAATGTCAACTTTTCTTTATTAAAGTCAGCTCTAGTGCATTGTAAATTTATTTGCCCTACCTGTATCTTTTCTTTCTATTTTTTAAAACTTACTTTATGGTCTTTTCAAGATATTTGTTGTCTCATACTTAATCTTTAACTTTGGGTAATGGTACGTAGAATAACATATGTTATAGAGTGCAGCTTAGAATTTATGGTTTTCTGTTAATGTATTTTCAGGGGAGAAGGGTTAAAAAAATTAAGTTTTGTATACAATGTGTTTACTCAGTTTGTACTTCCTTACTGCTAGAACATGACTTAATAGACGACTTGCTGTAGACATACAGAAATAGATAATCAGTTCATTTCATTTAACAAAACTACTGAATTTTATGTTGAAAAAATATTTTTCTAGGTTAATATTTGAAAAAGTGAAGGTTCAAAAAAATTATAATGCTAAGGTTTAAGCTCATAATTGGTAGCCACTGAGTAAAGATAAAAAAAAATAAGCATGCTGCTTTTTTTATTGTTTCTGTTCATATTTATAAGAATTTTAACTTGTAGCTATTTCAAACTTATAAGCTTAAAAATAATGAAAACATTTCTCGTTAGTGTTTGACGTGCTGTAAATTAGGTTCAATCAAAGCTGACACATACACTATTATCAAAGTAAGAACATGGTATAATTTTTTTTAAGCTATCCCTTTTTTTTCCTGATTGATAGTTATTAAAGGTTTTGTATGCAGTCATAAACAATGTTGACTGTTTAGCCATATTTCTTCTTATTCATACCTCATGTTTTAATGAGATATTGTGCTTTTTTAAAACTTATCAACAGTTAACATGTGATTTCTGTTACCTGTATTTCCCAAATGTTTAACCACAGTCAGTCTCAGTTGTATACATAACAAGTTATTTAATTGTGAAATAAGTTTCTTCCCTTGTGATGTCTGTAATTAACAAATAGCATATAGATATCATAAAAATAGTTGTTGTATGTGTGTGTGTTATTGCTGGCTGGGTTTTTAACTGCTTAAGGAAACTAATTTGGATCAATTGTATAGCTTTATGTACAAAAACGATTATGAAGGAGTAGGTAAAATTTTAAATTCAGGAATTAGTATTATGAGAATTGTACTATTAACATTTATTGTTGTTACTTATTAAGTTGAACGTGTGGATGGATATTGTTTGCTCACATGCTGTTTATACAAAGGAACACTAAGCGTATTAGTTACTGAACTTACTTTTGTTGGCCCCTTTCACATATTCTGTTATTTGTAGTTCCTACTACTAAAATCAGATCATAGATGCTTACAGTACAGCTGTCTGTGGAGTGAGTACTTTGATTAGTATCACATGAAATAATTGATTAAGTGAAATCATGATTAAATTGATTGTCATGAAAATAATCAACTAGTCAAAACTAATGTTTCTGATTATTAGCGTCGTATGTTTTTTGTTTTTTTTGCCATCTTATGAGAATAATCTGTTAGTTTAATGTAATCATTAATGATCCTGACAATCAATTAGCATATTCCACTAATTGCACAGCTCTAAATATGACTTATGTTTAGAATGTTTGTAATTTAAATTCAATTTCCAAGTCTTTTTTTAAATGAAGAATAATCTTATTCTTTGTTTAAGATACACAAGGTGGACATAAAATCATGCAAGCTCTAAGTATGATATCATAACTAATCTTTGATACAAAGAAAATATTCGGAGCAGGACTTTATTGTAAATCCTTTTACAGTATTTGTGAACTGTATTGTCAAGCAGAATTGATGAAGTATTAGCTGCCCTTAAACACCAAGATTCTTTGAATATCCTTCTTTCCAATCATCTACATTCCCATTAACTCATGTGTGTAAGTTCATGAAACTACATCTGGCCAGCCATATATGACTTCTTCGTTTTAATGTGTCGATGATTAGAGAGTGACTTCAAGCTGTGGTAACGATACTGGTAGCATTTTAATTTTGTCCTTGAACTAGGCTGAAGTGATTAAAGCATTTGATTATGAGACTTAACTGTACTGCGTAAGCTGAAATCTGGGAAATATTGTAGGTTAAATATAGAATAATAATGATATATTTGTTTTGTTGAATTAATACATTTCATCAGAATACAATTAAAACAACAAATTTACGAGTTTTAATCCCCATTATTTTCTTTACCCAACAATAAAAGGTACAAATGCTTTATGGAAATAGGATTTATTTAACCAGTTGTGGTACAGAAAAAGTCTTTTTACGTTGTAAAAAAAAATCTGGGTGAGATCTCAAGAAAAACAATTGAAGGTGTGCTAATGCACCATTTTGTTTCAAGGCTTTATCTGCCTCTGATGGTCAGAGGTCACTAGTGGACATTACAGTAAAGTAGTTATAGATACAAATTTTGTTCCACAAAGTGAAGAGCTGGTATTATTGAAATATATATATACATATGTTTTTATTTTGTTTTTCAGTTATCAGAGTATGCTCATTGTAAATGAACTAATAGTTGTAAGTGCTGTGAGGTACTGTGTTTAATGTTATGTATACAACTTATTTGTGAAAGATCTATTGGCTATGGGGGAGATCTTTTGTCCTAGAACATGTTATTGATCATTAAAGTTTATCCCTGAAAAATGAAAAGAAATATGTGTTTAAAAAAAAATGTTTTGTGTATTTTTTCTATAGAGTTAAAGAAAATTTTACATTTCCTGCGTATGGACCAGAAAGTGTCAAATTTGACGAAAACCTCATTTCTAAAACAACTCCTCCTGTGGAGAAGAAAACAGAGACTGTAAGGATAGAAGATTTACTAAGCCCACCTGGTAGACTTCAGAGACCAAAACACATAGTGATTATTCTTAGAGGACCCCCAGGCTCTGGAAAAACCTATGTAGCTAAGTTAATTAAGGTAAATTTAAATAATTAGCAGCACAATTGCTTTAAAATGTAATTTTTTTTATTTAAATGTGATTCAGTAAAATAATAATACTTATATCATGATCATTATTAATGAACAAAGGAAATAAAGCAACTTGAGACCTGATTATTTTTCACTAAATACTGTTATTATAAAACTTGTCTCATTGGGTGCTTCATTTGTTGTTTATTAGTAGATTTTTATTTACTTGTACATCTTATAATAGCTGAATGTTCATATACAGGTTTCTAGTTTGGTATTTTAACACCTTTTTCTCTCTCTCAAAAAAAAACAAAATTGCCACCTAGTAGCACAGTGGTAAGTCTGTGAGCTTATGACACTACAAATCTGGTTTCGATACACATGGTGGACAGAGCACAGATGGCTCATTGTGTAGCTTTTTGCTTAACAACAAACTCTGAAAAAATTTTGTATTTATATTGAATTATACACAAACCAATTTGTATTGGCACAAGAAATTAACTATTGATAGCAAGATACTAGTTCACTCTTGCTTGCCTGAACTCAACTCTAAAAGAAAATTAGTAAATTTGAATTTGTAACATAATTTAAGGTAATAAGAATTGTACAGGTATGAAGTGTGCTACTTCAGTTTATCTAGACATCAGTTTTAACGAGTCATTCATTAGAAGTATTAAAATATTGTTTTCTCAGTTATATTCCCATGTTCCAACTTTTGCAAATAATAGGACAAGTTAAATTACATAAGAAACATTCATTGGTGTTGTTGAAAAACACACCTTAAATGTTCAAAATGTGTTTTAAGTTCATATTTTAATGAGATATCTAAAGTGAAGTATTAATAAATGCTGTTTACAGTTGTAGCTAGACAGTTTCTTGCTTCGTTTACCACGTGTCTTACGATAGTATCACCTTACCCAGTAGATTTTGTTATATCTGTACTGGTTGCTTGAATATTTATGATTGGTTTTAATAACCAAGAAAAATTGGTAGCAAATGAAAAATAATTACTGTTACACTACAAAATTGTTATATTTTAAATAAAAAAATACATTTTTGGTAAAAAGTTATTGACTTCCTTAAAATGAGAACACTTTACATCTGTTTCATTTTAGGCTTGTATTAAAAGCTGATGCAGAAGAGGTAGTGATACTGCAGGTTGCATGTTCAAAGTGAATACCGTGACTTCTTGCACAATGAAAACAAACTTGTATTCTGTATAACACTTTTGATTACTGAGGTTAAAAGTTTTAGCTGTATCTTAATTTTTAGATCCAAGTTTCAATTAGGCTAGACCTCATTATAAAATCAACATTATGCCTAGTAGGTTTCCAGGTAAGCCTGTTATTTATCATAGGCATAGGTACTTACAATTTTAATATTAGAGTTTAAAATTATAATCTCATTCATTAACTGAATGTCTGTATTGAAGAAGAAATGTTGACTATAATTTTGAATTTACTGTGTCTACTTGTTTTGAATGTGACGAGCTTTTAGTAAAATATAGTCTATTGTACACAAACAATCAGATGTATTACAAAAATATTTTCATACAAGATGAGTCTATGACTTGACATCAGCCTTACTCAGATTCTGACAAGTGAAGAATAAAAATGCTTTTGCCCATCATACAGATTGCATTTGCATAATCTTTAGAACCTTTGAAATTCTTAACTTCAGTTTTTTCAATATTTCTGTATATTTTATCTGGTATTCATTCCTCTTCCATAAACTGTCAGTAACTTGGCCGTGTAGGGTAAAAAGAACAGTTGGTAACTCTGACATCAAATACATAACACCAATGTGAATAGTATTTTGTAAAAGATTGTGGCATGTACATTGGACACCTACTCATGAATATAGGTTTAAACTTACGTGAGACTGTTGGACTTTAAATGTATGTTGCTTTAAGTTGTGTCTATTGCTATAAACCCAGTTGAGTTTTAGGGCTAGGTATGGCCAAGTGATTAGCATATTGGGTCCAGGATCAAAGGATCTAGGGTGTAAGACATAATGCCACTGAAATATGCCCTACAATTTCACAGGTGGGTGCATTATGAAAGTGAGAGTCAGTTCGATTAATCGGGTCAGAGAGCTAGACAAAGCTATTATGGCTGCAGGTGCTGCTGACTGGTTACCTTCCTTTTGGTCAGTAGTTCACAATCAAAGATCTTTACACCTAAAAGAGGTCCCTGGCCTGATCATTTTAGTCCATGTGCACATAAGGTGATGTTCAGGTTGAAAAATTCTTAGTTGAGTTAAAATATAATTTGTTATTATTATTGTGTATTGCATTAAATATTTAAAGCCAAAACCAGTAGGCCCTTAGGTATTAATTTGATGCATTATTTTTCTTATTTATTGTTTAATCATTCTGATTGTGCTTATGTTTCAGACGTATTTCCAGTTGTAGAAAAAAAGAACTTAATGTATTTAAATTTTAAAAGTATATTGAGAAAATGTTATTTTGGATCAGTTTTACATTTCTCTTTACTTAATTAATATTTTTATCTGTTAGAAAATACTTTTCAAAATCAAAAAAATTTTTGGTTTTAAACTTAAGGGCAATGGAACTTTGATGTGCTTCATAATGTAAGGTAACAGTGTGGTTTATAATTTCATCATACGTATTAACAGAAAAAATGTGTCCACACGTGGAATTCTTTTAGTACTTGAAACCTTATAACAATAGTTATCGGCTTAGTTATACTTGCTACTAATTGTGCTTGCTGGTATGGCATGTGATGTTCTTACTGTATGAAACAGGTATTGCTAGATGTGTAAAGAGACACAACATGTTGTTTATTTATGAAAATAAAAAAAATTACTGCTAGCTAAAATAACAAAATGTTTTGCTTCTCAGATTGTACTCATTCTGTCTTCTCTTGTTTTGTAAAGATTACTGTAGGAAAACACTTGTAACTTGGATAATCATCTCTGTCACTGCAGTTATACTGCTGTTAAAAAATGAAGTGTTCTGTTTGAACGTTTTTTCTGGAATATTAATTAATAACATTGTCTTTAAAACATTTTGTTTCAAAATAAAAGAAAACAACAATAATTGATTGCTTCCTTCTGGTCTTTAGGATAAAGAGATTGAGAATGGGGGCTCAGCCCCAAGGATTCTTTGTCTAGATGACTATTTTATGGTCGAAACGGAGAAGCTTGTCAAAGATCCAGATACTGGAAAGCGTATTAGAAAAAAGGTTGGTGTTAAAAAAAATTATTAGAAGAGTGGAAAAAAATAAGATACAAATTAATTAAAAGAGGATTTAGAAATTTGTTTTTATTGTAAGTTAATATTACATTGTGTAATATTATACGAGTGTTTCAGTTTAATGTAGATATTACTATATATTAACTTTTGTGAACAAACATTTAGATAAGTACCTAAAGAAGAGTGTGTACTGACTTTCCAACATAAATAAAGAAATGATATGCTTGCATTTGTGTGTCCGGAATTTTTCCCGCAAATTTCTCAGTCAAACGCTACAAACTCGTATCATAAGAAAGGTTTTTGTCTGAGGAGTCAGGATTGCATTAGGACTTTTCAATTCAGAACCACCTTACCTGTTTTTTGCTTATTCAAACTTTTTAATGCAATGAGTATAGTACAACGACACAATATCGTTGTCATCACGTAATGCCTGGCTTTGATTTCACTTCACTTTTTTTATTTGCAAAGTATTTCTTACCAACAGCACTTAACCACATGTAATTTCTTTAAAAAAAATCATTACACTAAGTACAATTTCTGTGGGCTTTCTGGACTTATTTAGGTCTAAAATATGCATGCGCAGTTCATTAAAAACCATATACTTATCGCTTTCTGACGTTTCTGCATATATTTAGTCAAGTTTGATTTCATTACAACTTTACATTTACTTTACTTTGCAATAATTTATTTAGGTTCATTTCATACACTGCTATAAACACGGCTATATGAGTTTTTTTTTGAGTACTTAAAGTTTTTTTCAAATATATCAGGATTTATCAGCCTAACACATAATGCTTGCAAGAAAGTGTAGCTTAAACGGCATGTGTGAAAATGATAGAATAAGGAAAATTCAAGCGAAGATCATGAAAATTACTGCAAATGTTTTGCAGGTTGTGGCTAGTATATACTATTACCTCTGTCTCATAGCAGTTCTCCTCTGCTGTGTAGACAAAAAGCTTAAAATCTTAAATCATTCAGCCTAATTAGTACTTTTGGAGTGTGAGTCAAGACTTAATTAGTTATGGACACCTTGTGAATGTGGTACCACACTTTTAGTTTTACAGTCTTATTTATATCTGAAGACGAGTCGGTGCTTCTTTTATGTTGTACTTTTTATTCCTAGATATTTGAGGCTAATTTTTAAATTACTAAGCCAAATATTTCTATCCTGATGTGAATATGAAGTGTGTATATACAGACTATAAGTTACAATATTTTGTTGTTTTTCTGTTGATGTTGTATAAAATCTAATATAGAATGACTGAGCATTCACAGAAAAGTTTTACAAAACTAAATAAATAGAAAAAGACGTCAAAGTTAATTTTGATCAATTTATTCACATGCTTAGCTGTTGGTAATTGGTAGGATATATTTTTTTAGAAGTATTTCAGGAGATTATTGATCTAAAGAAGCTTTATGAAGGCTCTTTCAAAATTTGTTCATAATCATTCAATAAATATTTTTAAGTTACATGTTTATTGAATGTAGGAGAGAGTAAATACAAACTTAAATAATAGTCAAACCTGGAATGATCTTATCCTCTGAATTCTGTATCATCATTTGATTTTAATTAATACTGTTTTTAGAACTTTCTCAGTTTTTAAAAGTTCTTTATTGTCAATCAGGTCAGTGATTGTCAAAAGCTGGTTATTAGATTAAATATGTATTTATCATTTTTACTCTGCTTTTTTTGTATTTAAAACAATTCTTTATTTTTGACAGGAATTTGAATATGACTATGAGCCAGAAATGGAAGAAGCATATAGTTTAAGTTTACTTAAATCTTTCAAAAAAACAGTAGATGATAGATTTTTCCCTGTCATCATAGTGGATGCTGTTAACAGTAGGGTAAAGCAGTTTGAAAATTATTGGACCTATGCTAAACAGAAAGGCTTTCAGGTATATAGTTTTACAAATAGTAATAAAAGTTGGATTTGAAAAAATATGGCTGTTTTTGTAATAAAAAATCAAAATATTCATATTTCTGTAGATGATAGGAGAAATAAGATAATTGTGTTTTATCATAATGCTCAAAATTTTGTTAGCTGCTATACACGAAAAACAATGCAAAACTGTGTTTGTTGTAAATGTTAAATAGACTGTATAAGGGGTGGAGATCTTTGTATAAAAATCAGTCATATAAAACATCCAAATTGTGAATAATGATAATTATATTTATAACACCCTGGTCTAACTGCTTAAAGATCATGAAATAATTATCTTAAAAAAAAATTTTTTTTAAATCATTTTCTGGTTCTGACCCACAACTATTTGTAGCTCACTGGTTGTGTTAATATATAACATTTATATAACACATTGGTTTGGAATTAATTCGTAAATTCTTTTCTATTTATGACCTTGCAATTATTTTTAGCACACTGGTTGTGATTATACACCATTTATTTAATGCATTGGTTTGAAATTAATATATATTAATATATATATACAGGTGTATGTAGCAGAGATGGAGTGTATGGATCCTAGCATATGCCACAAAAGAAACATTCACAAACGGTCTCAAGAAGATATTCAAAAGGTATGTTTATACAATCTACACAAAAGTAACATGCTCTGTATAGATCGTATTTTGTTCATATACAGTGTTTCAATCTTTGTATTTAAAAGGTTTCGTAAGGTTCGAATTAGAAAGCTTAAAATGTTTCTGTAACTTTGTATGCTATACATTGGATTTTAATAAATATGTCATGGTTGTCACAATAGATGGTTAGCCACTGGGAATCTACACCTACCAACTACATTCTTGTTGACATCCGATCATTGCTTCAAGATGCTGCTATTACTGAGGTATGTTCAGATACTGCATTTTCTGTGATTTTTATTATTTAGAACAAATCGTATGAAGATTTACTCAGGTTAGTAAAATTCTGATGAATTTTTTATAGAAAGGCATCTTTGTCGACTAAGCTCTTGTCAATGAGCTTCGTAAACCATGTATTATTGTCTAGATAGTATAACTTTGTGATTAGCGTCATTGACCGGGTGTTTTGGGGCAATTAAGCTTAGAATTATCAGAATCAGCTTCACAAGCCATGCATATCTGTCTAATTGTTATTGCAGTAAACTTTTAAAAAACATGAATCTTGTCCATTTAACATGAAAATCCCCAAGCATTTTTACATCGCATCGTAGAAATAACTTACCATATTTTCAAGCAGTTTCATTGAGATATCCTGACTATGTTGATAGTATCATAGAAATGTTCTAGCCATGTGTCTATTTACGCTCGATCGTACAAATATCCTGGTTCTTCTTGCAGGGTATATCATGGAGGTATCCTCTTTATTTTCCTAACCATTATCATAAATTATTAACTTTAGCAAAGCAGTATCAAAGGATATTCCATATATATTTCAAGATGTAGCTTAAAAATATTGTAAGTTCTGTATTTAATTAAGGAATAACATATAAATAACCTTAACTTGTTTTTATAGGTTGAAATGGAAGACTTTGTACCAGAAGAAGAGAATACTAAAAATGAGAACAAGCAAAGAAGTGATGATGATGATGATGAGGAGGAAGACTTACCTGTAAGTAATTTTACAGACTTCTATGTGAAATGTATAGGTCATGCAAAAGAAAATGCGAGATTTTCTGCAGAAAGATTATTAACACATGTTACATTTAATGTAAAATTGATATTTTTAGGTCTTTTAAAATAATATTTTTAAATAGTCAAACTTGTTTATTAGTTTTCTTACCATTATTTTGAGTAATTTAATATTACATTATTTAATGAAAATTAATGAAGTAAAATTTTACAGCCATTTTTCTGATCATCACAAAATGTAAATTATAGTATTTAATTCTGCTCTCATGTAATGAAATAAACAAATGGAAAACATTCTGGCTCTGTCTAGTTGTTATGCTTATAAAGTGGAGTTTTCAACCGTTTAATAGTTTATTTTGTTAGTAAGTCAATCCAACTTAGAAAGGCTTTCATGTTAGTTTTGATTGGCATCTTTTGTTTATTGTTCATTTTGAGTTATGTATCTTTTCATTAAGAGTCATTGGTATTAATGCAAACCATGACCGGATGCCTTAGAGTCAATCACAGGTCTTAAAAAAGCTTGCTTGAATGGTTCACCTAAAGCTTTGGAACATATTATTTACAGTAAACTTCTTTTTAATGTGTATCATTTTCAAGATATCAAAGAATCATACAACTGTATCAAATTTTAAGTTGCTGTACATGTGAAATGTTTAATTATCTTGATCTGATGCATTTCATATATTAATATATTAGCTACAAGTATTAAAAAGAGGCTAAAAATTTAAATATTAATATTTATCACTTGTGTGGGAAAAAGATAAAGTACTAAACACATAGGTCATACTTTAAATACATAATAAGCATGAAAAAATATGTTTAAAAAGTAACATGCTTACTTTATGCCTGTGAACATTCAATTCATACATTCTAAACTAAACTAAATATTTCTTTATCTTGTATATTATAAAATGTTTATCAAACTATCATTTAACAAGGTTACATTGAATGGTATGATACACAGAAGCATTATCCTTGTAAGAGTTTTAAAGTCTGAAAAACATCAGAGTATAAATTAAAATTATATTTTAAGAAGTATTTATTTATTGAACAGATGGCAATTTTTGAAAGCCATAAACTTTGGCTAATTGGTAGGCACCCACTGTAAATTCAACATTTTTTTCCTCAGTGTATGTAACACAGCTTTTAGTGACTTGCTTATTCCTACTGCACACACTAAGGAGCTTATTTTGTATTGTGTATCTGTTGTATGTTCAGAATACTATTGGAGAATAAAGTGTGAGCCTTGATCACTTGTATATTCAGCTCATTTTTAAAATTCTGCAAATAATTGCTAAGACTAAAGGTCTTACAATTTTGAAAGCATGGAATTAAAGCCATTATTTCTTCACCTTGAATAATTTGATATCCTGCTGAGGAACTTGCAAACTTCTAGGGTTGAATCTGGAAGTTTTTAATTATCTTGGAAGACTTCATGTATTATTGATGCATGTTTTCTTTTGATAGTCCAGCTGCTTTCTTCTCAGACAACCAAATTCAAATGCAGCTACAGATAGTGAGATGTATTCTCAATAAATAAATAAGAGACACCAGCTTCAGTGAGTGCCAATCATAGACAGTATTTAATGGCCATTTAACAGCACCATGTGGTATTATGATCTTTTGTAACTGAGGATGCAATTTGTGGTTAATAGTTATAATTAAATTCAGGTTTGTATATGGCTTTTCTCAGCAGGAATTTTGTATGTATTGTTTTATGCAATAAACAGAAAGCATTGAATATAATTGCCTTAGATTAGTTGATGACATTTTGTTAAAGTTAAGCTCATCTTTTATTACAAAGACATGCATGTTTTAACCACAACTATCAGCTCCAGATAGAAGCACCTTGCAGTTGATTCTAATAAGCTCACAAAATACCTGAAAGATGTTTAAAGACAGGCCATCTAATAAAGTTAAGGAACAAAAGAATAAATGATGATTTGAGTAAAAAAAATAAAAAATTCCAAAAGTGTTTACATTTTAAGTACACATTTTCCAGTAATAACTTTCTCATAAATAAGGCTTTACAGCTCATAAATTTTTCTAGATAACTGTAAACAACTTACTGTAAAAACAATATAACTCAACCATTTAGTATACAGTAGCTTTAGAGTAATTTTTGAATTTGTTTTGCAGCTTTTAAATTACAGTTATTGTGAGTACGTAAGGGCTCCATTAGACACATCAAGTTATTTTAACAGGCTGCTTTATGGTTGTGTTTTAAGGGGTTATAGAATAGAATTACATTTTTTTAAGTTAAAAATTAGCATGCTTGAAAGTTGATTATGCATTGCTTATGTATATATAAAGTTGACCTTAGTGCTGTTAATGACACATATGGCTCACTTGTATGTGGTTTAATACATGTTCAAGAGCACTCCAGTATTCCAAATTTAAAATATTCAGTAAAGACTATATAAACTAACCCATCAGTATCCTGTTCAGTTAAATATGTTGCTCATTAATTGAAAAGCTACAAGCACTGTGCATTTTTGTTATGCTTCCATTACCTACATTTGAATATTTTTACTAGTTTTAAAACTACTAATACTTATGAGGTTTATGTATAGACATATATACATACATTTTCTGTGAAAATAAAAATATATTCCCATCTCAACTTAAATGTAATTTGTATCTGAGGTTTTAATATACAATGCAGAGACATCAGTCTGTCAGTTGTTTTTATTGACCATTGTAAGGTCATTGATATATTTATTTTCCATGTATTTTGACAATTAGAAGCTGCCATCATGTTTTATACTGATGATGAAATACAAGTACAGTGTTTGATGAGTAAAAAAATATTTAAAACAAAGTTCAAGCAGCTTGGAAAAGCTCAATTAAAAGTGATTTCATATGATCTTCATGACCAAGACTATATACCTGAACATGAAACATTGATGAATTTTTTTATAGGTTACCTTTTATTTTGTAAACTTAGGTAAACATTTTCCTACTTTTCTTGTACTAAGAAAGAATAGTTGTAACAATTCAGCTGTTTTTTGTTAACTAGTTAACGGTAGTTTTCATAATGTACCCGACTAGTCTGTAAAGAAAAAAAATCATAATATATGTGTCTAATTTTTTTTATTTTCAAGTTCACCTTTCACATTTTTTTTTTTACATGAGCAGTTGTAGCTTTTTGTAATCAATGCCATTCTGTATAGATCAAACTAAGAGTGTAAGTTACTGAACAGTTAACTCTGTCAAATGTTCATCTGTACAATTGGCCTAACTAGACTATTCCAATGTTGCAGAAACTAAAAATCTCAATTGTCGCTGCAAGAACCTTTTTTCATGCTGTTACTTAGCTCATTTTTGTTGATTTGATTGACGTTTCACTTGTTTAATTAATCAGGTTATTTCATTTACATTACCTTGTGAATCATCTAGATAAGATTTGATGACAGAATTGAAAAAAAAATTCACAAAAAAACAAGCTTGAATTTTTTTTCCAGTTTAAAAATACAAGATTCTGCCACTTATCTGTAAACACTATAGAATATATATATATATATATATACAGAGCTACTAGGCCTACCTTTATTAAAGAAAAAGGTTGGGGCTAATAAAATAAATAATTTGAGTAGTTTGTTTTGTTTAAGTGTATTTCCTTTATTATGATTATGGTAAAGGAAAAAATAACTAGTTAATAGTACAGAATATAAGGAGTACATTTTCAAATATGCACACCTAAAATTAATACTTGTTGAAGGATGTTGAGTATTCACTAATAATTATTTTTATACTTGATAATATAAAGGAAATAAAGATATGATTATGTAGACACCTATCACATACCCTTATTTGTGAGTATTGGATCAGATGATCATCACAAACTAATTTTTAAGTGCTGGACATTTTCAAAATCTTTCTAAACATTGACAAGAAGTCCTTAGACAATAACACCTTAGTTTATTAATCCACTGTTTCTGAAGTTACTGCTTTCGATATGAAATCCCGTTTGAACTCCACATCTGTCTTGCTAAAATAATTTATTAAGAACAGTTCATCTCATTAAGAAACAGGTGAGAAGGAGGTAAGTGTACATATTATTTGTATTTTAGTCATTATTGGCGCTGGAGTAATATTCAGAATGTGTCTGCCCCAGTTGTTCCAAAAAATCTGCAATTTGAAATATAAAAATTGACTCTTCAGGGTCTTAAAATGCCACTGTTACAATACTAGGAAAAGTCATAAATGAAATCATAACATAATATTGTTATGTTTTCTAAACACATAAGTGTTGAATAATTTTAGGGACATGAAGAATAATACAAATACTTGACATTTCTCTGGCCATTAAATTCTTCATTGTATGTTTATATTTTGAATTTACTGTATTTTTCTTTGAATACTCATTTGTCGTATTGTAGGTTAATAAAGTTTAATGAAGAAGTTAATGCCCTGAGGCTTGCCGTGTATTTGTTAATTTTCTGAAAAATCTCTACCCTCTGCATTTTCTCTCATGTTTTTTCTGCTAACCCTAAAAGCATGTGTACTTTTTTTTTATATAAGTATTTCACATTACTTTTGTCAGAAAATTATATCGGTGTACCACAATTCATTAGTTATTTAAATATACATTGATGAATTTTGGTATACGATTAGCTTATTAAAAAAAAAAACAGTAACATTCACTAGCTAAAATTTTTGTTTGAAAAAACAAAACGAAAGATCTTTCAGCACTTTTACAGTATCCATCATCTTACACAAGACAAACCACGCCTTAAAAACCATGGTTGATTCGTTCATAATATGTGAAAGTTACTGGATAAAACGGAAACTGATATCCATCACAGAAATGTAATACAAGGACTTATGATTTCAAAAAAACGCGAGGGGCTGATACGTCTTTGAGTTCATCCCACTCCACTGGTTAAGACTTTGTTTTTCTGTGAATATTATTATTAGTTTGTATTTTTTAAGTCACAAAACTCTCCAACCCTAGCGCTTCTAGAAGGTTTTAAAATCACGAAACAAGAAATCTCGGTGGCCCTAGCGCTTTCAAAAAAATATTTAAATCACCAAACTGAACTTCATAACGATAGCGCTTCCAGAAGTTTTTAAAATAGCAAAAGAAGAAACCTGATAACTGTAGCTCATTTTAAAGATCTACCCTTTGAAAGCGCCAGAGTTAACAGATTTCTTTTGTGACTTATCTACTTTTCATCAGTGAAAGCAGAATATCTATAATCATTTCATTCTTACGCTGAGCGCCAATAATTTAGTGTTTAAATTAATTTGGCTTTCTATATTGTATGATTCTAGTAATAAACTAAGATAATTCAGGAGTTTTTATATCGTGTCTGACTAAACCTCTCTTCACCAGGTTTTGTCATCTCTTCTTCTAGACTATTGATGCCGAAAATTCGTTAGTTTTTAAGAAATAAAAATTTTTAGCAAGCGAATGTTACTGTTTTTCGACAAACTTTAGGCCTAAGTGTTCCTTCACTACTATTAATAGTTAATTTCTCAGAGTACTATAAGTGTTTGTTAGTTTTTAGGCGTTAAAGTAAGACGTGTACTTGTGAGTTTTGGGTTGATAATTTTAAACCAATTTTTGGGACTTTAATGCAGGTTCATGTGCCAAGCCGCTGGGAAAAAATGGAATCCACTGAAGAAAAGCTAGGTAAGATATTAAAGAATAATTTTAAGAAAGTGCAAAAGAAATTTAATTTTTTGTTTGTTTGTTTGGACGTGTGTCTCAGATTTAGGTTCGCAACTTTTGAATAATAAGCTATTGATTATGGAGATGAAACGATGATCCCCTGTATAATTTCACTCTAAATAAAAAAACAAGCGAGTCGTTTTGGATTTCATTCCAGTGAGTTTTTATTGTTGTTGTTTCGTATGTAATTAATTATATTAAATATGTATATGTTAATATACATTTAGACTTTTACACTTGTAATTAGGTGTATGTTTTACATCTTATTTAAGACTTAATAAAAAATGTGAAATACACGCTAATAAGTTGAAACGTAAGTTTGACATTTTCCAATTATAATTTAAGGCAACTTTGAAGTTACTCCTAAGCCTAAGTTTCCGTTTACCGCCTCTTGCAAATTTCTTTGTGGCATTAAATATTACTTATTTGCTATGGATAAATTATACAGTGGCTTATTATTTGTTAATATTTTTTAGATAACGATTTTTGTGTAAAAAATGTTTGATAAATAATGGTGGTGGAAACTTTTTTTTTAAATCGTAGTCTTGCTTGTATTTATTTATTAAATAGATAGAAAATATTGTAGTTTTGAGAATGGCAATAATAAAAATAATTTCTTGAACCTCGAATAATGTCTTATTAAAGTATAGCGAAATAAATATATAACTTAAGTATTTATTTATACATTAGCACCGAGAATATGTGTTAAGCCACTCATTCCGTTCATTCTTCAGATACAACTGTATACATCAATATTTTACTAAACTTTTGGTTTTTAGTAAAAACAAATGTGTGTTTTAGGTGATATAATTTAGCTTAAAAACACATTATCTTATTAGATTGCTAAAAATATTACCTTCAGTTAAAAACATGATCTTATTAGATCGCTAAAATATTACTTTTTACGTTTAATTGCACTTTTTGATATGTTCGAGTTTTCGCCTTTTACAACGGCGTTCACAAATAAGCAATAAAACTGTATATTTCAAATGTCCGATGCGTTTCGGTGTGGAGAATTTTAATAAGCTTTGGGGGCATTACTTTAAAAGTATTGATATTACAGAGCATTGATCCGATGTGAGTTAATGGTTAGCGGTCCCGTATTGTGACTTCGGAATTCATGGTTTGCGTCCCGTTAGAGTAGATTGTAGTGGACATTAATTGTGTTATATTGAAGATTAAATATCGGAACAGGGTTTATTGCAGCGTTTGTTTGTTTCAAAGCACAGTATAGAAAATAAAATTGGACAGATTGATATGTTATATGATTTCCATAAACGTTTATGATGAATAATAAATTAAGAAAAATGCAATTGTGTGTTATAAAACCATCATTGTGCTGTGAGTATCACTAAGTGTTAATACAACGTTTCTTTTATACAGATGTGAACATTTTAGGCAACTGTTCTAAATTTCATAATGACTTAAACTAGACTGATTTTATTGATATTTTTTCCTGACACAAAAACTGACGTTTTTTGGCACAATGAAGGGTAAACTCTATTAGTAGCCGGCTAGTTTCGTTAAGACAGTTACCATCACCAGTGTTGTGTTACCGGAACTAGTCGACTGTAACTAACAATAAAGAGATTACCTTTCATTGTGCTAAAAATCGTCGGTTTGTGTTTTTTACTCTTAGTGTATTAGCACAACGTGCCTGAAAAGAAATTGTAATGTGTAATGATGTTATGTGAAGCTTTATGTATCTGACACTTGTATTGTTACTTAGGTATATCACATATATATTGCTCTTATTGATTTTCATTTCATTGATTAAGTTAGAAAATAGTTTCAAAAACAACCAGTCCATTTAAGATTGTTTATGTAATCTGAACATTACAAAATCATTTATCATGTATGATGTTTCAAAGTTTTTTATTTCACTATATTGCTGATAGATGGCGGTAGGGTTACATCTTAAATGACGGACGTTTCTTTTTTAATAATCATCTCGAGTATATTTCTTTAATTACACAATTTATACTTATTAAATCTGTTTTGTCGAAAATATTGGACATTATGTATCACATTTTTTTAACAGTTCCCTTAAAAAAAATCGGTGCTTCGTGTTGTTGGAACTTTTAATGAAATATCTTCATCTAATTCAAGTGAAACATGAACTGAAAGATGTAAACTGTATCTTCGAGGTAATTCTTACCAGTACTTGTTTCAGTAATTTCGACAGAGTAAGAGTGAAATAAATAGGTAATTTGACTTGTTTTTTTTTTTTTTGAATTTGTTCTTTTATAAACATTAGGTTACAAATGATTATATTACATATTCAGAAGAGGAGGGGTCGTGAGAGCCAAGAACAATCAACAGTGGACTTATTTTGGCTCTTAAGATTTTAGGAGTATTGTACACGATTTTTATAGAATATTGTTTTTTCTTAAGTTCAGTGTTTAAGAGAAAACCGTGAAAGTATTGTGTTCTCTGTTCCCTTTAATACCAACATTTTCAATACTGATAGTGTGGCGGAATGTTACTTTGAAACTAGGTTAATGTTGAGAAATATAGTTTCAGGTGATAGTATTTCTCCCTGATAAAAGAAACTTTGCTTGTTCATGATTGTTAGGTACGAATGCTACCATTGTTCTAATAGTTATTTCAAACATTCTGAGCTGTGTATTGGATTGCATACGGACAAAATTTTAGTTATTATACACGTAATTCGCATTCCAACTTTCAATGCATGTTTCAAGTTTCCAATGCATTGTTGGTGTTTTTTAATGCAGGTGGCTCAGCGGTAAGTCTGAGGACTTACGACGATGGAAATCTGATTTCGATACCCGCGGTAGACAGAGAACAGATAGACCAATTGTGTAGCTTTATGGTTAACAACAAAAATACATTCGACGGGGAATCGTCTGTAGGAACTAGAAATTTGTTTTTGTGTTTGCGTTTTCATCTTGAAAAGTTGTATCATGATGTCACTGAGTTTTGGTCATGTTATTCGTGTGAGCATTGTAATTTCAATATTACATATAGAATTATTTTATTCAGACTGGTTTTATAGCATTGTGTTTAAATACATCTACGTATTGTTGTTTGTTTGTTTGTTATGAATTTCGCGCAAAGGTACGCGAGGGCTATCTGCGCTAGCCGCCACTAATTTAGTAGTGTAAGATTAGAGGGAAGGTAGCTAGTCATCATCACCCACCGCCAACTCTTGGTCTAATCTTTTACTAACGAATAGAGGGAATGACCGACACATTAAAA
>NW_013666497.1:369222-372033 GCF_000517525.1 Limulus polyphemus
AATAAAACGCCCCCACGGCTGAAAGGACGAGCATGTTTGGTGTGACGGGGATTCGAACCCGCAGATTGCAAGTCGAGCGCCCTAGCCACCTGGCAATGCCGGGCCTACATCTACATAAAGTTTGTGAAGATTGTGAATTTTCATGAAAGATTTAAGTAATGTAAGAAATTCGCGAAAAATGTTAGACCCTCGAAAGGATGTATAGGGTGATTTGAAAGCTGAGGTGTTTTGTATAGTGTGTTAAGTCATCAGAAAGTGTGAATTATGCTGTGAGACGGAGTACGAAGACAAAATCCCATCTGTAGGTAATATTCAACGAGTTGTTACTTTCAGAAAGATTTAGAACTGCTGAAAAAAAAATTACGAAAATGAAAAGGTAAATAATGCACTCACACATTAGTCGTACTTGAATGATGTGTAGAATATATTCTGACAGACTTCCGGTGTTGTTATAACAAGAAATAGATGAATGGTTTATGGTAGGTGTAATTATCCCTGTTTGAATAACAGCTTTATAGTAACAGTTAAAGCTGTACTCATCAGCAGACTGGTTTCCTGCCAGACAAACATATTTTAATATGACCGGAGGAAAAGCAGGAAACATTTAGACTAAATAAACACTAAGTCTGATAGGCATTAATTTTGTGGCCTCATAATTATGTTACGGGTTGATTGCAGGCAGACTTTCATCTAGCCTTTGAAACTAAAATAAATAAATATCAATGTTGCGAGCTGTTTATATGCCCGAACCTGGTGGGACAAAGCCAGCTGTTCTGGTTTACTTTAGCACGAGTTGCTATGGCTGTAGAAGAACAGTTAAACTTGGGAGTCTTTATATATAAAGAATTTTTAACTAGAAAATTCTGTGAAACATTTTGTTTGTTCAGGTTCAAAATGTTTTCATGTTTTGTTGCGTCATTTTTGTATATCTTAATAATTTTTATATGTGTATAACTTGTCTTTCTCGCAGCTGTCATTCCAGTGTAAATTGTACTTGATTGAAAACGTTTCTTTTTAAATTAGCATTATATGATAAGTGATTTATTTCCTGTTACTTGAATGAATTACTGAGCAGTTTCGTAGTTTTCAAAATCCAGACATGTCTAGTAGGCAAGGTATGTTGCTATGTATTATATCACTGGTATGACGTATGCAAGGGGCCTTTAGAACGCTCTTGTAAGTTTAGTTAGTAGGGAAACAATAGCCTTGGATATATCATCCTGTAGTTGGTATGCTGAAATATCGATGTTCACTTGGAATGATAGCTATAAGGGTTTTAAATTGTTTTTCACTATGCGTTTTGGTTTATATATGTGTGTACAGGACTGTCACAAAATACGTTTGGTTAGATACATATAGGTAGGTAGGTGGTGGGGGGACCGTATATAAGCTAAGCTTTGCTGGCTGGTATAGATGAAAAAAAACAACAAAAAACATACACGTAACACTTTTTTTTTTAAAGAACCGTCATAGGTGGCGTTTCAATGTAGCCTTGAACCCGTATTTACTTATCATGTGATGCCATTAGAAATTCAGTTAAAAGTGCGAGTTTGATGTCGGAGCTCATTAGGGTTGTTACTGCTACACAGAGTTAACGCTTATGTTAAAAAAAATCAACACATTCAACGTCAGGTGATGCACGTTACTGTAGATACGCTACACGCATCTTTCTCAACTGGATCTTGTTGGCGAATTAGATGGCGGGAATACTGAATACTTGACGTGACTTAACGTTGATAATGAAGGATGTAGTGAAATTTACCGTGTTTCAAGGTTGTGTTGCAGCAAAACCTGTATTTTTTAATATATCTGTAACAATTGATAGAACTTTAGGTTGTGGGGTTCTTCAACAGGCCACCAATACGTTTATATTCAAACACTTGTTCCAGCTTTATTGTGGAACAGTCAATATATATATATATATATATATGAATGTGTTATTTTTGATAAGTGAGTTAATACCAAATGTGTATTTTCCAATAGATACTTACCAGTTTGTACACTTGTGTTCGTTTAGTATTTCATGTAGCTAAATATAGTATTTCATTAAAATGGTCTCTGATTAGCTGTTTTTATATTAAACACCAACTTGATAAAAAGACGTTATTGGATATTCAGTCAAATACTTAAGAACATGGTGAATCTTTCGTTTAAAACGAATCATGAACAGTTGAATGTGCATTACAGTAAAACATATACAGGATATACGTTGGTAATAATTATTTTCGCAAAATATTTTTGAGCGGGCAGTAATTTTTTTTTTTTTCAATACAGAATATTTCAGTTCGCCCTGAATGAAATCAATCGCGACGTTCGTATATCAGTTAAAGAAAATAAGAATGACCTCTTTTGTGACATCATCTAACTCAGAATAGCATGCAAAATCTAGATGTTTTTGCTTACAAAATGAAAAAAAGTATACAAAAGACAGTTCAAAATTTGAATAATACTTTATTACTTTTTTTGTAACTTAATGGCAGTACTTCATTTTGCGGTTACAAACTACGTAAATGTTTACAGTGTTATTAGATCAGAAATCTTGGAATTCGATTTTTCGTAGCACACAAGGTTGAAATTTAACTTTTTTTTCATTAGATCTAGATTGTTTGTGGTATTCACCTAGTGTGATTCTGAAAGGTTTAAACGGAACCTTTTTTATTATTAGATCCAAATTGTTTGTGGTATTAACCTAGTGTGATTCTGAAAGGTTGAAACGGAACCTTTTTATTATTAGATCTAGATTGTTTGTGGTATTCACCTAGTGTGATTCTGAAAGGTTGAAACGGAACCTTTTTATTATTAGATCTAGAT
>NW_013666497.1:373008-381931 GCF_000517525.1 Limulus polyphemus
CCAAATTGTTTGTGGTATTAACCTAGTGTGATTCTGAAAGGTTGAAACGGAACCTTTTTATTATTAGATCTAGATTGTTTGTGGTATTCACCTAGTGTGATTCTGAAAGGTTGAAACGGACCTTTTTTATTATTAGATCTAGATTGTTTGTGGTATTCACCTAGTGTGATTCTGAAAGGTTGAAACGGAACCTTTTTTATTATTAGATCTAGATTGTTTGTGGTATTCACGCAGTGTGATACTGAAAAGTTGAGATGGGACCTTTTTATTATTATTAGAGCTGGATTGTTATGGTCTTCACCTAGTGTGATTCTGAAAAGTTGAGATGGGACCTTTTTTTTATTATTAGAGCTGGATTGTTATGGTCGTTCACCCAGTGTGATTCTGAAAGGTGTATGGATATACCATTTTTTACTAGCTAACTGCTCCTCGAGTGTAGTTATTTCGTTATAGTATTATTGAGCTAACCAGTGATATTCTCAGTTAGTTAAGATTATGTATAGGAATCTTATAAATATAGTTTAAGTAATTGAGGCTTATAAGATGTATTTCTGTGTACCCTGAGAAGTTTCTCCAACATCCGAACTTCACTTGTTCCTTAACGTATACAGTATCAGTGTGTAAATCCAACTAGAATTAGCGTAAGAGAGACTCAATACTCAAACAGTGAATGAAGAAATGTTTAACGTATCATGGTAAGAAAAGAAAGACACCAATCACGCGAAAAAGAGTTTGTGAAAGTTTCTTGATCTTGTGCCAACGTAACACCATATGTCTAACTGTGTAGAGATGTCAAAGTATGGCGATGAGACGGGTTTCAATCATGGCACTAGAGCTGAAGCAGCAAAAGTTTGGTATTGTGTAAACCACGTTTAATGTTAAAATAAACGTTTCAAATTTTATAAATAATTTAAAGCGATCTGCATGAACATCAGCACTGAAACATATTGTTTGCATACGTTTAGGGATAGCTAGAAGGATAGAGAGAGAGACAATAAATCGGTTGTTGTACATTTAAAAAAAAAACATTAAATTCGCTTCGTGTCTGGTACCGGCTATACGAACAGAGCAACCCTGACCGTGTGTCATTGGCTAATCTAGTTATAGCAATGGTTTTGGTTTATGATGACACGGGATAATTTATGAACACTGAATTAAAGCCGATTCGTAGCCGAAGCACGTGCTGTTTTCATTTCTACAAAAAGTAATGTTAATTTAAATTGAATATTTGCTTGAAGTATGTTACGGGTGAAAACAGGACGGATTAGTCACAGCTATTAAAATTCCATATTAATATTCCATCAAGAGACGTTTACGCCTACTTACTTGGATGCAAAGAGTAAACAAAAAAAAAAACTATAAACTCTGAGAGAAAACATAAATATAGTTTTTAATCTTACTGTGATTTTTTACGAAGAAAAAGTCATAAAATTAAACACCGTTTCATAACTTAATTTGTGTTATTTTGTTACATTGTTTCCCCACATTTTGTTACATTGATTGTCGAGGAATGCCTCAATTTCTTTCTACTCGCCGCTTCTTTATATTTCTTCGGGTGTGGTTCATTAATCGTCACCTTAGTATTATTCGTCTGAATAAACCGCAGTGCATTGTATATCTGCTGTGTAGATTTATGGAATAACGTGTATGACAGTAGTGAAGTTTATTGGATATGTTGAATGCAGTCAGTAAGAGTATTTTTGTTTTGTTTGCTATAAGTGTTGTTTTTCGTTCGATGTGCATAAGAAGTTGTTTGAAGGACTGTCTAATTTGTTAAAATTATTGTTGAGACGGTTTACACGAAACTCGCCAAGCTCTTGGCAAGTCGTGTAATGGAAGATCTAGTAATTTAGTGATGCATTGATATTTTATTATCAGCGCAAGCTAATATTTCAAATGAAGAAGATTATTGCGTTATTTTTGATAAAACTCGGGAAAGAAACAGAAAAGATTGATCTTTATTTTTATCTCTGGAGTGATGACAACTAAGAGTTGATTTATTTCTCTGAGCACGTGATCCTCCTCGCGGTAGATTTTGGCGTTTACTTACATAAACGTTTAAGTAAAAAGGATCATCTTACAGTGTTAAAGAACCCCTCAAAGGCCCAGGACTAACTATAAATATAGATTAATATTATTTATTCGTTTGGGTAGATTTCATCTCAACGAACTCGATGTAGTGACAGGTTGTATAGTTTTGATATCACATAGTTGACTGACCTCTCCCGGTGTCCAGTTTCATATTAGAGTCCTCAGTGTTACAGGGGTTTCTTTAATTCAGTCGGTACTTCTATGAGTTCCCGAATAGAGCGCTTTTGTGAAATTTTCTATTTGATTGTGTTTTTGTTAATGTATACTTTTGAGGCAGCTTGGCAGCCCCGTACTGCATTATTCATTAGGCTGTTGATTTTGTTGTTCATTATGTTTTACTAATGTCGGCCTGATAGAAAGAGCCGTTCATTGAATCAATTATCGCTGTTGTTTAACTGTACTATATAATAACATAATCCAAACCATTGTGACTCGTACTTGATTCGAGAGTCTGCGGTACTTTGCAAGAAAGAAGAAAGTAGTGTTCATATAGACTGAGAACTTTTTTTTTTCATAGTGACAGTATTAGATGTGAGAATTCCGTTTATAGAGAAGTTAATTTCCTCATAACATCTAATAATTTTAATAAAGCCGTTCACAAAAATCAGTCTCGATAGAAATTAAGTACATCATAGTATGAATCTCGAAACTTTATAAATAACGTAAGTGATACACTATAATGACGTAGCAGCCGAAGAGTAATGAATTCGTTACTTTTCTTATGTTTGATTACTTATGCTTGTACACGTGTAAAGATAATCTTAGAAAAAATTCGATTAATCTATTTAAATCGTTTTAACGTGTTTGAATCTCATTACTCGGAAAACAAATACAGAGAGTGTGTAGAGTGGCATTAAAACGTGAATTCTTATAGAGTGTTTCCCAAAATGGGAGCCGCGGACCAGTGGGGACCGTGCAGCTTTTTCTAGGGGGCCGCCAAAAAAATGGGCCTGAAACAAAGATGCTGAATTAATTTTAATTCTAAATAAACAATAAGCAGATAAAAATTATGTTGAATTAATCAAATGATACAGTATATCGAAATGAAATGTTATTGTTTTTACTACGATACTGTTTTTCAATCATCATGCTAAAGTAGTGAGGGGGGGGGTATTTTAAAAAATATTTTAAGGCATTTGTACAAATTGGGAGGGGGCCTCAAACTTTTTTATTCACATCAAAAGAGCCTCAGATTAAAAGAGTTTGGGAACCACTGCTCTATAGCATAACTTAGAAAAATGTTCGTTTAATGACCCGGGTTAAATATACATCCTGGTTTCTGTGTACAGTTCTGTAGATGCAATAACCTTATTCATTTGTCCACATTTCAAAGTACTTCAAACCGTATTTCCATAAACCACAACTAATGTTAGAATAAAGAAGTGAGTTGTCATATATACATATCAACGCAGTGAAAATAATAATAAAATATAACTTTTGTTATTTTATCCATTCCTTTGTATTGCTTTATGCAAGAATAGCAACTATTCTGGTGAAAGAAGTGGCGTAGTTTCGAGTTAATGATTTCTTTACTCCAGAAACACCGGGTAAACTTGTTATATCACGCGTTTTATTCGTCTCGAGGGAAGTTCCGGTAGCCAAAAGTGATGTTTAAAAGATATTCAGAGTGAAATAAAACTAGCAAGTAATTTCACAAGTTAATTAAACCACGTATAAAGGATGCTATCGATATGAAGATAAGAAACGATCACATGCACACTAGATAGCTGTATTCTGTAATATCATTTTTTAATCGGAGGGTGAGGTGCTGTTATTTTACCCCAGAAATTTGATACAGGTGACGTCGTCTATACATTACTTGGTGTGGGTATATTTGGGGCCTCCGGTATTTGTTTTCGCGGACATGACAGTCAAAACGTCCATCGTAAACTTCAATTACAGTTAAGGCATCACTTGATTCTGTAAGTATGATAAACATGCCGGTTTCTAGAGGGCAGGCGGGATGAAAGCCAGTTTACTGTGAGAAGGCGCGGTTTATCACTAAGCTCACCGTAGAAAAACGAGGATTGGGTGGCAGCAAGTGAAACTAAATCTTAAGGTCAGACGTAATGTTTCTCTTAGAGCCCTTAGATCTGTCACCCATGGCCTCCTGGTGGCTGTAAATGTAACTTTCATCGTAGCACAAAGCCTCGATTGTGGTGATAGGTTTGCATAGCCATAATAGCGATTATATGTTCTCTATTGACTCGAGCCGTAGCACAGAGCTCTTCCAAGAGGTTAAAAACGTTGCCTTGACTAAATTGACGTATTACGTTCGTCTTAATCACGATCTCCAAGCAGGAAGAATGTTAATATACTGTCATATGTTGCCCTTTACTCCTTCGGCTCTGTTTATTGATTTAGTGTAAACACTGAAATCACTTCATTGAAGTTAAGGTTTTTTAGGTTGTGGTAAGAATGGTCGTTTATGAGAAGCCCGAGTTACGGTAAACACTGTGTGTGTGTGTGTTTGTAGATCTCTCCTCGGAGGGCAATACAAGTGAATTACAAACTCATGTCGAAACTTAAGCTTTCATCAACAGCCTTTTCCGTTTCGTCTTTCTTCTGCAGATTTGGATTGTTATTTGTGTATTGACACTTGAAACTTAGAGCTTTTTCATTCCTTACTGTATTATCAAACACAAATAGTATTCCTTACTGTATTATCAAACACTAAAAGTGTTTGATAATACAGTAAGGAATACTATAAGTGTTTGATAATACAGTAAGGAATACTAAAATAGTATTCCTTACTGTATTATAAAACATTATATAGCATTCCTTATTGTATTATCAAACACTATATAGCATTCCCTACTGTATTATCAAACACTATATAGTATTCCTTACTGTATTATCAAACACTACATAGTATTCCTTACTGTATTATCAAACACTATATAGCATTCCTTACTGTATTATCAAACACTATATAGCATTCCTTACTGTATTATCAAACACTATATAGCATTCCTTACTGTATTATCAAACATTATATAGCATTCCTTACTGTATTATCAAACACTATATAGCATTCCTTACTGTATTATCAAACATTATATAGTAATTGTCTCTCTTTCTCTAGAAGATCACATATGTCTCAATATTGAAGGTTTGCGCAGATAGATCCAACGGGAATTTGTATACTTAACAAGAGTATGTTATTTATGTAAACGAAGCCGTGTGTGTCTGTGATTAAATGAATTCATGAGGCCGATTTGTTAGCATTCATATTTGTTGGCGAGTTGAATTAGCTGAGAAATGTTTATTTTAATCATATTAATGGTAATTTGCATTTTTTCTTTGACACTGATTATATGTCCCAGTTAACTTAGCTACCATAATTTACTCCATTTTGGCAATCCCTGCGTATTACTCCAGGTCTTAAGTTTCTGTGGATATCATTTTTTTTATTGATTCTTACTTGTATAAGCCCCTATTCTCAATCGGCGTAATGTCGTCAAGAGACAGTAAATGAGTATGTGATATTAATATAAGTTTGTCAGTAAATGTTTATTTAAAGAACGTCACCATTCTCCCTATAGCAAATGGGTTATGAGCCCTCCTAAAAGTCTGTAGGAAGTGATCCATTCGGTTTTAATTATAAATAATAACACAAACGTAATTATTTGAAGCATTTAATAGACGTTCCGGAATCTTCTGAATTCCATCTTCAGCTAGAGACCCAAAAATACATAATGATAATGACACCAGTAATGTGATATACTCTATAACAAATGACATTATACAATTTGAATATAAAAGGAGGGGAGGGGTGATGAACAGTAGGTATTGCAAGTTGTTCATTTTATTTATTTTTTTATCAAACTGTATGTTTCCTCGGTCGGACAGCGGTAAGTTTGTGTATTTAGAACGCTAAAATCAGGGATTCGATTCGCCGCGGTGGACACAGCGGATAGCCCGTTGTTGCTTTGGTCTAAAATAAACAATCAAACTGTGTAATAATATCATTTTTTAAAGAGTATATCACATTTTTGGTGTAATTACCATTGTGTATTTTTGGATCTTTAGCTTACTGAAGATTTCGAAACGGTTATTGAATGCTTAAAATAATTACGTTCGTATTGTTATTTATTGGAAGTGCGTTCAAGACGCAACTGTTACCATAAGATGACTTTGTAGAAAGATAACTCATTTCTTGCTGCTTGCTCACAGGAAAGACAATCAAGATACATTGCTGTGGTATAGAGCTGAAATGATTGTTTACCCTGTTACTTCTTTACTGTGGATGTGTAGAACAATGTTTTAAAATCTAATGGGATTGAATATGGTGAGAGTTTTACGTGATTATTTTTTTTTTAATATTTCTATCCGGATACAAAAAATAACTACACCGTCGTCAGAACTTTCCAGCCTCGCCACACGAAGAACAATACCATGGATGAACGTAGTGGATTGCAAACAGGTTTGTTTGAGCTTCGTAGCTTATCGAGAAAATTTCATAGTGCTATTTAGGGTAGTGTCCAATCCGCATTATCAAGCGTTCTTAGAAAAATCGGTAAGTGAGAACATCCCAGCAGTGGTAGTGTTTCAGGCTGGATGTTTGATATATATATACACGCGGATTATTCTTATTGTCTAAAGTCTGTAACTAAAGGGTATTTGTGATAGAAACCACTTTTCTGATGATTTCAGATCGACTTGACGGCCTTCGCGTTGGGAAGAAGAAACACTCGTCTTTGGAAGAATATCTTCAACTCCCCGATGACTACGAACAGCGGGAATCGCGCCCTGGACAGAAACGGGTGCGTGTCATTATGTTGTTGTCATTCATATCCTATCCTTCGAGATGTAAATTGTTAGGGTTTACTGTGAACAGGAAGTGGTAAGAATTTTTGTAGCACCGTCACTGTGCAACAGTCAGAGGTGGGCGTGTACTGCCGTCGTGGAATACCGTTTATTGGAGACGTCGACCGTGAAAGCTGAATCACGCAGTCCGACAGTATGTTATCAAACACCGAGTACATCTTTGTCATAACTATATTATGGTAGCACGCTGTGAGAAGATTGGTCATGAATTACCCAGTATGTTTTAATTTTGATACAAAACTTTTGTATTTGTAACATTTCAAATATTTGCGAGTGTTGAACAAACACAGGTGAAACTGGCAGCAACTGCTTAGTTCAGCGTATCGCTTGTGGAGAAAGTCTTGAAGGACTAATCCACAAGAGTAGCACAGATGGAAAAGGACGACGTTTCGAAAGATTTTCGTCAGAATCTCAATGACTCAGCGGTAAATCCGAAAGCTTATAACGCTAAAAAACCGCGTTTCGATAATTATGGTGGGCACAGCACATATAGTCCATTCTGTAGTTTTGTGCTTAAACAAACAAACAAAACCACCTGTGCTACTTTTGAAGATTGGTCCTCCAATACTTTCATCACAAGTGTCACTCTGTACTAGAAAGTTTGCTGCACAATTCGCCATTATCTGTTCGTCATGAATATTCTGCCTTAAATCACCCATAAAAAACTTAAATTATTTAAAAAAATTAAATAAACTGTATTATTCTAATCTTTAATATTAATTCCTATCTTAGCGTTTCAGATAAGAACAAAAAAACATTGCGGTAAAGTGCAAATTAAGTCTTCAAAAAGTTATCAAAACGATAGGCGATTGGATGTTAATAATACTCGCAAAATGCTTAATTTTTACATTTCTTAATTAATATAAAAAAAAACATGTCCAAAAATTGGGTCTAAATTATTTTTTTCATTGACGAGAATGTAACGTATAGACTATCCAGTTAAAGAAACACAATAATTTAATCCTGAAACTAAATGCAAAGTTAATTTTGTTCTGAATTTTTATTTATTTTTTTCACAAATTATCTGACACGTTTTTTTGTTGTTGTTGCTTTACTTGAAATTGAACCATTTATATACGTGGAATGTCAGTAACGCATTATTTACAACTATACAAAAGATACAACAAAACCACACCATAAAATTTCCTCACAACGAAGGAAGATGTTTTCAATAAAAAAGCCCAGTTATCTGATATTTATATTTTTACGAACTCGTTAAGTGAGCAATATGAACAATGGATGATAAGTGATCTATTTTCACGTGTTTATTGGGCAAATGATCCTAATTTACTCAACAATATCGGCCCCATAATGTGGTATGAACAAAACAAAACCTAATGTGTGCCATTAAAACTTGTCGATGTCAAGACTGAAGAGCAAACAGGTAAGCGTTTACTATTTCATATGATAAAGTAATGAAATGAATATATTTAAGTGTTCGCAATTACTTTTTAAGTAGTATAAGTTTAAATATCGGAGCGTTTCTGTTCCAGTGTACTGTTGGCTGTGTCGAGGTAAGTACACTTAGTTTATGATCAGTTGTGTGTAGATTTGTATCCCTTTCCACAATAATATAACCAGTCTGTGCTACAAAATATACAACAACTAAACAAACTACCAAATATCTTCAAGCAGTTTCTTCATTAGATGCAAAGAAGGGGGTATAGTCGAGGAATAGAAAAATTAACTAATTTGCATCAGATTTTCCAGCCATCCGTATTCTTAGTGTAATGTTTTAGTTATTTTTTCTTCCATTTTAATACAGTGTATCTGACGTACTCTAGCATTATCGTTAATTCATTTTGTACATCATACACTACACTACTGGTCACTTAGCTCTTCAGATGTGAGAAATATATATATATATGTGTGTGTGTGTGTGTGTGTGTGAATTTTGTCGACTCTTCACTGTCGTTTCTTTATTATTGTTGAATAAGTGGCCACATTTCTAATAGGTTTGAGCTTTTTTGGGGGGGGGGGAAGTAACGTGATGCTCTTGTTT
>NW_013666497.1:382905-393231 GCF_000517525.1 Limulus polyphemus
AATAGGTTTGAGCTTTTTTTGGGGGGGGGGGAAGTAACGTGATGCTCTTGTTTTTTTATTTCTCTCTAATGCTAGCTTTCCCGAAAACGTACGATATGAAAACAACATTTTGAACGTTTTCACAATAAAGTCACGGCTTCTTAAATATCATATAAAGTTCATATAAAGACGATAGTAGTGTTCAGTGTAGTCGTTTTAATCTTACGTCATCGTGAAGCACAATACTAGACCTACTTCGGTTTGTGAACGTTTTAATCTTACGTCATCTTGAAGCATAATACTAGACCTACTTCGGTTCGTGAACTTTTAATCTTACGTCATCGTGAAGCACAATACTAGACCTACTTCGGTTCGTGAACTTTTAATCTTACGTCATCGTGAAGCACAATACTAGACCTACTTCGGTTCGTGAACGTTTTAATCTTACGTCTTCGTGAAGCACAATACTAGACCTACTTCGGTTCGTGAACGTTTTAATCTTACGTCATCGTGAAGCACAATACTAGAACTACTTCGGTTTGTGAACGTTTTCATTTTACGCCATCTTCTTCAGTGAATGTTTTCATCTTGAAAAGTCACCCAAAACGATTTTTTTATCGTTTTCTTTGATGTTTTTATAAATTTCCAATATCTGCAATCTACTGACATCTTTTTCCCGTCATAAGAGGATTACAGACGAGAATTAGGGTGTTCCAGATATATGCGTGTGAGAAATCTACCGTAAACCACTCATAAATCCGGTAGTTGCCCCCCACTTTTTTTTTTAAACAACAGAGTTGGCAACCTCGCATGGTGTGATACATAGACAAAGCATAACATGTGTATGAAAAAAATAGTCGAACTCGGATAAAATGTAGGTCTAAATCGCGGTCTATAAGGCAAGTACGATCTTATTATCATCCTATCCTGATGGTAATCAGGGTATTTTGTCAACCACCATCTTTACTGTTCACATGTTAATTTGTTTTCTATCTCTTTCTCTTCTTTTTTTAGGAATCAACATTTACAGGACACTTCCCAGAATACATACCTACATATATTTGTTTTCTGGTTTGAAAGTTTTTACCTTTAATATAACCTGATTGAAATTTAGTATGTATCGATGGTTCTTGTGTGTGTTACTTGGTTCTTTGGTGAAATTCATTTGACGATTGTAACCTATGTGTATATCTTGTTGAGAAACTTAAGGGTACTACTGGAAAAGTCCCCCGGTGGGACAGCGGTAAATCTTCGGATTTACAACGCTAAAATCAGGTGTTCGATTCCCCTCGGTGGACACAGCAGATAGCCCGATGTGGATTTGCTTTAACAAACACTCAGCACTACTGGATGAGGCTAAATGTGTTTCACACCTTTATAACACTGTTAGGATTTAGTACTCTTAAACTACATTTTTATTAAAAACTAGCACAATTACTACATTCACTCTCGTAAAGTGAAAACAACACGTATCTCAACATTTTCGACGACTTAGTATCGCCGGACTTGTTGTATTTTTATTTCTAGAGCAGAAGTTTAAATCTCAAATCTCGACTTTTCTCGCTTTTTTTTCTCCTTCAATTTTTTTTCTTTTTTTTTTGTAAGCCGGCTTGCATTTTAGCGTTACTTGTACCAAAATGGACAGGTGCGTCTCGCAATTAGCTTATATCAGACGTCCATCTTCATGGATACCGATGTAAACCATCGACCTGACCGAGAATATAACAGAAGATACCACAAGGTACGACAAGGAGGTAACAGTGTCATGTGTGACTGGTTATTCTATAAAAAAATAAATGCAAAAATTAATTTTCTTTGTTGTATGATAATTCTACCATGTAATGAAAAGTATAAACTTAACTATATTTTTCTTCTGTGTGTGTACTTTATATAAATTAGGTTCGATGGGCAGATATTGAAGAAAGAAAAACGCAGGAACGGATGAGAGCCATTGGCTTTGTTGTGGGTCAGACAGACTGGCAGAAAATGACAGATCCTTCCCATGCAGAGAGGGCGCTTACTCGAACTAAGTACATATAGGAGTTAACAGGTATATTCGATTATCATTTTGTCTGGTGAAATGGTTGTCTTTATTGAATAATTGAACAAGTTTTAAAAATCAGTGGTAACGATTTTTATGATAAAAATTTTTTACCTTTTGTTGCGACCACCGAGTTTCGGTTCGCAGTTGGATCATCCGAAAGCTTTTACCAGATACACACCGTTTTGTTTAATTTCACCGACTTTCGTTTCGTTAAACTGTGTTGTTTGTGGAATGCATTTCTGTGTATTTTCTATTACGTGACAACAACTGTACAAAAATAAAATCGATCATATATTTGTGAGTTTATTTTCAGTTCTCATCTAAGCCACCATTTTGACACAGTTCGACACTTATTGGCCTAGAAAGTAACACGTTGAACCTACCATTGGTTTAGGATTGTCACGTGACCAAGGATAAATTCGGAACACAGCAATAACACACTATGATAACGCTAATGTAAAATTATAAACTTTGACCTTCGTTGTTACAGTCAGTCATATGAGTGTTATTCATAAAAATTGGGAAAATGAATAATTTTTATCTACATAAAATATAGCTTTCGTACAGACAGTAAGAGGCTGTGTTGAGACGTATAACAACTTTGTTGTTTTTATTGTTGTTCGATACTCGTGATGTGCACAACACGGACAGCCCATTATGTAGCTTTGCGTTTAACAATAAACCAACATTTTTTTTGTATTGTAGGTGGCATCGTAATCCGCTGGTGAAAGGGAACTAGATAAATATTTGCGAAGTTTACGAGCACATTAAAAATATATTTTATGTGAATAAAATAAATTTTAAGTTTCTTTAAAGTATCAAGGTTTACAAAACATGGATATTGTGCATTTTGTTCAGAAGCTAACTTTCTGTTTTATTATCTGTGTCAAAAGGTTGCATATACTACTTACTCTTCAAAATAACTGACACCTATGTTATAATCTAAAAGTATTTTTCAGGTAAGACGTTTGTAAATGCATAAAGCCCCCCCCCCCCCCAGTGGCACAGCGGCATGTCTGCGGACTTACAACGCTAGAAGCCGGGTTTCGATACCCGTGGTGAGCAGAGCAAAGATAGCCCATTGGGTAGCTTTGTGCTTAACTACAAACAAACAAATAAATAAATGCCCCCAGTGGGACAGCGGTAAGTCTGCGGAATTATACTGCTAGAAACTGGGGTTCGATACTCGTGGAGGGCAGAGCACAGATAGTCCATTGTGTAGCTTTGTGCTTAACTACAAACAAATAAATAAAAAGAGTTTCTAAAAGGTTAATCAAATCAAACTAAAATCCATTAATAATTGGCGTTTGTTACGGTTAGGTACATTCGATTTCAAGCCTGGTGATAAAACGTCCAACTGTGTATATGGATACATATATATACAAACAAGTTTAAACCTTTGTGTAGAACTAGTTCGACAATAAATTATTCAAGAAACCTGTATAGATAGGGACGTCTTTTTTTATCTTATGTTTTTGAATAAGAAGTTTGTATTCAGTAATCGTGAATCTTTATCAAGAGACTTCGCACTTATTGACAACCGAACACAAATTCAGCAAAGTGGAGGAGGATCTTAAAATGGATTTGTTATGATAAATTGCATGTGTGAATAATCTCTCAGGTTTTTTAAAATGTAGTGCAATTGGAGATATACGGATATATTTAAGAGAGGGGGATGGTGTTTTTTTCTCGTTAGATATATCCAACAGTCTCCGACTTCTACCTTAAGCCTTGTTGTGAAGGGACTGTACATACAGTCTTGTATAAACAACACACTTCTCTTGGCAATTTAATTGTTGTTTCAACTATGCACATGTATGTAGAGGCTTTATACTACAGTCAACCAATTAGAATGTTTTTGGGTTTTTTCTCAACTTGTAGATTTTTTTAATATAAAAACGAAGTAAAGAAACAGCTTATAAAAGCTTAAAGTTTCTAAAAATAATAATTTGTCAGGAAATAAATATTGTTTACTGTAAGTAATTCAGACAGGTTAATATTTTAAATAAATTCTATTTTAGTGTATAAATTAGTTATTGAATATCTAAACATTGGAGCAAGGTAATATGATTTTAAATATCAGTAGAAACGTTAAGACAGCCTAAAATGATCATAGTAATATATATATAACAACCTCGTATCAAAACTAGGGTTAAATTTAATCATCAAAGGTATTATATTTAACATTAAAATGAAGCTTGTACAAAGGTTACTAAACCTAACACGCACCACAACTTTCAAATGATAGCCACCAGTGTTGCTACCAGGTAATTGCTCAGTACACTAGACGATGAATTACACAGGACTGCGAATTTAAACTTCATAAAAGTTTTGGTTTTAAGAACGGATTTTCTATAATTCAGCTACGCAATTTCGAAAACAATATTCTTTTTTTTCTATCACGTAAGGATTTTTTACAAATCAGGAAGAAGAAAAAAAACTCTTACTTAGATCAAATTATTATTTCGTTTACCACAATGAACATTTTTTATTATTATTATGTGTGTTTCTAGTGGGTTCCAGAACGATCGATAAGACTCTCACATCACGATTGGTCTAGAGAAATCTATAGCCAGTAGTTGTCAGCATTTTAAGCATAACAAAATGTGACCCGATTTCAATGAAAATGATTCACTTATGTAAAAATATATATGACGTTTTGTAAAAAAAAACTGTACGTGATGGAGAAAAATGGATATCATTTTCGGATTCAGCGTACAGGAATTACTGTAGAACATGTAAAAATTTCAAGATGATAAAACCATCGCAGCCCTGTGTTATTTTAGCATTTGAAACTGATATTATCTTCATGTGTTTCGAGTGAGATTATTATTGAAGGTGATGTTTTTTATTTTATATGCTTTGAGTGAGGGCATTCTTGAAGCTGATTTTTCATGTGTTTTTAAGAGTATTATTATTAATACCGAAATGTTTAGAAATAACCAACATTGTTAAAACCATATAATTGTTGCTATACTGTGACCTCACTATAAAGACGTAACATTTTTCACACTTGTTGTGAATGGTATTGAGTAAACGTGTAGGATCCATCATAGTTATTTAGTAGTAATCTGGTAATACAAATTACGCCCCCACATATCCAAGTCGGCACGATAATAACAATTTAATTACAAAATGGAGTTTTCTAGTTTTTTATTACATATATCCAAGCTTTTCTTGCAGGATCTGAGTAACCAAGTCTATTCAGTCACACCCGCCGAGTTTACAATTCATGTGTTTATTTTGTGATTTTTTCACCTTTGTATGCTTGTCGATTAGACAATGATTCTGGAAAAGATGCAATTTTCAAGTGAAATAATACCGAAACTGATCAAACTTTGACAAGTATTGAATCTCATGCAAATTTCGAGAAGATTAAATCTGAAACAACAACAACAACAACAAAAAAAACATGGTAGTGATTCACGAAAAAAAAGACGTTATGATAAGGGAAAAATTGTTTCTTAGATTTTTGTAGCGAAGCCATTTTTTCGAATGTCATAATAACATTCTGGACAAAATGTCCAGACAAACACCAACTTCGTCGGGCATATTTTAAGCCCTGTTGTAATGAAGGGAAATATAGATACAAGTCTTATATAGACAACACAACTCTTTGTGGTAGTTGAGTTGTTGAAAAGTACTTTACTAGCAATTAGTAGTGGATTAACCCGTTACCTCAGTTTCATAGTGCATTTGCTTGGTGTGCAAGAGGTCTTTGGTTCGACACCTACGCGGGAATGTAACATGAGAACTTGTCTGTTGTATTTAGGTACACTTATATTCACCAGATTCTTGAGATGTTTTATAAAGTAACAAAATGAACACGGGCAGCGAAGAAAAACATCACCATTTACCAGGGGAGTTTCTCTTGTGACTTCTCACTGAATGCTGGGTAGTGACAATGGATTCCGTAAAACTTACACATATGACAAGAGCCAAAACAAAAATAATGAAATACTACTTTCTCAAGTCGGGCCCGGTGTGGTGTACCACAATCTTGCGGTTCACTACGTCAGTGACTCTTTTAATTACATATATTCAGTGGAAAGAACCTACCAACTCGTACTTACTTGCACACGTATCTGTGTCACCTCTTGAAATAAGCTTGCCCAACTCCGGGTAGTAGACATTGACATATAGTAAATCTGGTAGTATGTGATCTTTACTCTATGCAAGAGGGTTGGTGTGTGTTTACGACTTTCGTTAATTTGATTTACAGCGATACTAGCAGTGGGCACGCTACAGATAGACAACAAACAAACAAAAACTACATGCCGAATCTGCATAAAAATACATAGAGATGTATTTTACACTACTTTAGAAAGGATAAAATATGTTTACATTAATATAATCACCCTAGAATTTCGTATTTCTTCACGTCGGGCCAGACCAGTGTTCTACTGATTAAGAAGTGTTAACCCACTAGTAATTGCTAGTAAGATACTTTTAAACAATTTAAAGTGCCATATTCTGTCCCCCTTGCAAATAAGGCCCATTTTGGGCCTTGCACCAGGATAATGGGACGACTACTGTTTGAAATACGCTTTTTCTTCTTGTAATCTGCATTTCAGGACAGAAAGGGGAATTGACTGACACTTTTCCTCCGACGTATCTATTGCCGTTCCGATCTACTTAAGCTCAATGGTGACGAACTGCAGCGGCGAGCGACTATTTAGTAAAATGTTAATCAAAATCAAGCTACTGTCAACAGTGAAAGCCTAGCGGTTGGGTGTCTTAGTGATGCTTTCGATTGAAAGTGACATGATGAGAACAATTGATTTCGGATCGTTCGTTTGTTTGTTGTTAAACACAAAGCTACGCAATGAACTATCTGTTATCTGCCCACCACAGGTTTCTAAACTCAAATTTTGGCGATATAAGCCCTCAGCCTTAGAGATGATTCACCAGAGGAGGGGGCGATTTCGGATTGACAGTAAGATATGTTGATGCTTCCAAAGCCAGAAGGAAACTGCAAGTAGATGTGCGTGTTTGTGTACTAATCAAACTATAGTTAATAAATAATATTGAATTGTATTTATGGAGCTCAGTTGTGGTTGCTCTCTGCAAAATGTACCCCTGATTCCCCAAGTGCTTAACATGACCCTGGCTATGTCCGCCATATCCATCGACACTTTTCGTTCATTAGTAGTGGTCGGAACTATTTATATAAGCTAAGCTGCGGGCTTCAAAGGCCTTCTAATGATTCACAGATACCCCAGTGTACCGAACAAGTTCATCCATCATCCCCAATTAATTCAAAGCTACTCCTAGGAGTTAGTTGCGAAACATCTGCCTGTGGTTCCTAAGCGAACGTTGTCATGCTAGCTTGTGATTGGGGTTATTAACACAGATGCAATCATGGCGCCCTTAGGATCCCAAGGTTGGCTATGAACACAAAATCCAATACTAGACTGGGATTTAGCGACCATGAAAACCTACTGCTAGACACTTGTTACGCCTAGGCGACTTTCTGGGCGCGTTTTATCCTTCCTTGTTAAGGTGCTACGCCATATAGATAAGGTAAGCCACCGAATCCATCTGGTAAATTTATTTCTGTTAGTTCCAAAAGAGTTCGCGGACAAAGAATCGCACAACAAATAATTGTCCTATTGTTATCGACACCATATATTTTTAATTGTTTTTCTTTTATGATCCGTAATAGGGTTGAATTTCGTACACAGGTTTTGCAACGAGTTGATTTGGCTAAATATGGGAAAAACTGAGCAATATCAATAGAGTAATATCCATAATGTTTAAAATTGTAATGCCTATTTTGTAAATATAACCTACAGACAGAGACGTCATAGCTAACAAACTCATTGGTTGTCGTTGTTAAATTTTCTGTAAGAGGGGTGAAAACCTCATGATCGAGGAGTGAGCAAAATAAAGTGTGTTGTTTCATGTAAAACTATAGAATGTTTGAATCATTAAAAAATTCAACAGAAACACTACAATATCTTACTCATATACTATCTTCGTTGGATCCGATTTTCTTTTTTTCCGATTAAAATGTCAAGAGACGTGGAAAATGAATTGGTAAATAAAGGTATAGGTACTAAAATAATTATGTTTTATTTTCTATCTAGAAGCGAACGTTTTATTCTGTTTCAAGTAATAGGTACTTCATCTATTTCGAATATCCTAAAAGGCACTATATGTGAACATCATACAAGAGTAAGCTAAGCTTAAACAGATAACTGCTTAGTTGTTTGTATGTAATCATAACACTAAATCTCCAGCAACTAGACATGTTCAGAGTTTTATTGAAGTGACTAAATTGTTAAATTAAGCTTTTTATTTGTTCAAAGAATTGGCAATTTTGTTTCTGCGTGGAACGTAAAATTTAAATTTCCAAGTTTTAAGTATATGAGAAAATACTTGAAAATATTACAAATCCCACGCCACTCAAAAACGAAGTTCACATTACTGAAATATAGTCAATATACATTCAGTTTTGCGAAGTATGAAAGCTAGTGTGATACTACTTGTCAAATATGTGATTGTACCTTGAAATATATCACATACCGTCTTTTAACTCAAAGTAAACGTTGTGACACCTTGAATGTAGTACATAGCTTTTCTCGGACAACATTCTTCATATATAAATACGTTTTCCCAAATGTCATTCAGAGTCGGAAATTTAAGCCAGTTTTGTTTCTCGTTATAAAATACTAGTGTATCCTGGAGTGAAGCCTAGGGCATTCTTACCATGGACATAATGTTCACGTTGGAAACCTACGAGAGATGGTCTACGAAACACATGATCCTTTATACATTGAATAACTTGGGTATTATCACGATATTAGTTTAAATAGCATTTCCTTTACCAGCACTGCTAACTTTAGACCTCGTTCATGATGGTAAAAAACAAAAAAACACATAGGATAAAAAAGTGGTTATCTCTCTTCCCCCCCCCCCCCCAAATAATAATATCTTGGTTTCGAGACGAAACGAACAATCATTATATATTATTGCAAATGAAAGAAGCGTGGCGATTTATATAACATTTCATTCAGTTGAATATAAAGCTTCTTATATCTAAATACGCCACAAAAATTAATTTTGAAAATAAAACGAAACGGGGGGAAATGTACTTCTGACTTGGAACAACGTCAAAATTGTTATTCAACTTGAAATTTGTGTCAAAATATTTTGATGATAATAATATTTCAATAAAAGTCTCAATTTTGTTCGATATGAAACCGATTATATAAAGATAGTTATTAAGCATTTCAAGCTCGTTAGGTTAATTAAAATAGTTTATAATTTTCAATGCCAGCCCCTAACTGTTGACAGTATACTAGCAGCACCCCTTTTAATTAGTAAAAGTACTTATGACTTGTATGTTTGAAGATTAATGTCTTAAACATCGTCATGTAACTAAGCGTATGTAACCTCCTGACCTGTGGTGACAGTTTCAAACAAAACTTCATAACGTGCTCTGACGCTTATTTCTTAATTACCTGACGGATTCACTATCATTGGCCGGCTGTTGACAAACAACCTGTCTAAACAGTTTCTTAATCACAGAGGTCAGCTCACGCTTAATTAGTTGGTCACTCTGGGTTAGGCCTAGGAGCGCAAACGGCAAGCAATATCAGGCAGGCTGACCTCAGATGAGCTTGCTTTACCCCATGAGATGTCATCAGTGAATCGTGTGGAAAAAGTTAAAAAGAAGCGACAAGGCTGATTTAGTAAACAATGATCCGTGTTAATATCAGTAGTTGTGCGCGAGGCCAGTCTCAAAAGCATGGCGTCGAGCACGTTGCCTGATGTTGGCGCGTGCCGAAAAGACAATAATCACGTGATGTTTTGGCATATGTTCATAAACTAAGACTGTGATTTTGCTTTTGAAATAAGAGGTAGAAACTATATTTTTTTTTTAGTGGAAACAACTTGAACAAAAAAACATTTGTTATATTCAAGTATCATTCACGTGTTAGCTAAATCAGACATTTAATTTATACTATGAATCACTGAAAGTAAACTTTCTAACAAACGTTATTAGTAAACTGTAAAGAAAGTTCTAGACTAGGGCTTGAACCCAGGACCTTTGGTTAACAGGAATAATGCTCTATCCAACTAAGCTAATCAAGCGTCCCAGCATTCCCTTCGTGCATAAATCTTTTTAACTGTGGTTATGAACCTTCATACTACTTTGTATTATTGGTAGCGCAAATAGTGAATTGATTTACCCAAACAAATTATAGTAGCCTAACTAGACTCGTATATATATATATATATGTGTGTGTGTGTGTGTGTGTGTGTATTTGTTATTACTATATTTAAACTTTTCTACC
>NW_013666497.1:393291-404712 GCF_000517525.1 Limulus polyphemus
CTATTCGTTGGTAAAAGAGTAGCCCAAGAGTTGGCGGTGGTGGTGATGACTAGCTGCCTTCCCTCTAGTCTTACACTGCTAAATTAGGGACGGCTAGCGCAGATAGCCCTCGTGTAGCTTTGCGCGAAATTCCAAAACAAACAAACCCTGTTTGTGTGTGTATATATATATGTTCAATCATAAAGCGTTTTTGATTATTGTCGCTCTCTAAAGTAATGGATTTTTTAAGTATAAAATTATCTTACATCTTGTATTTTATTTATCTGTTTACTTTGTTGTTGTGTGAAAAGCCTTTGTGTGTTTTCAAAACTCTTTTATTAAACTTGGGAATATTTAGCAAAGCTGATACTGTTCAACTGTTGTGTTAATTGTTTCATCCTACTGGAGTTTATTTATCAAGAAATATACACATGCGATATGATCTCAATATTTAGCAAATAATTTTTTTTTTAAAACGCACAGAATAGTTTAACTAAAACTCATTTTGAAAATCAAAAACTTTTCGTGTTTGATGCTCTAACCATTTCGAAAATATTATACGTCTTCTTTAACTGTAAACCGCAGTAAATAATCATTTTATCTGCTTCTGTTGGGAAAAAAAATGTATGGCTTTCAATGATTAAATAAGTCAACATTCGTAACGAGAAGGTCTAACTGCTGGTGAAATTCTTTAGAAAAAAAAGGAAAAAAAAAGAAAAGACAAATCTGATAAAGGCGCGTGGAACTTCAGCAACATGAGTAAAGGTTATCAGTGGTAAGCAGCCTGCCAATTTGACCGCTTGTTTAACTAACAACGCCCTCGGTAATTGGTAATAAAACAGGAAAGTGGTGACATATACTGACCGTTTCGTGGTGACGACTTGTTAACACGTTAATAATACAATTAGATAATTGACGGGTCTTATGATATTAGGACTTTTTTTTTTTTCGAAAAGTATCGATCTGTTAAATAATGGATTTTAAGTATAAAATTATTTAAGATCCATCGTGATATTTATCTTCTTTTTGTTTTATCGAAAGAGGGATATGTTTTCGAAACTTTTTTGATTGGATTTGTGAATATTCTTGAAGGAAATTATAATGATGTCATGATTATATTAAATAAGTTGTTTTTACAAGTCATTATTCGCGTGAAGTTTAAAATATTCTTACAAAATGATTGATTTTGAAGTGTTTTTATTTTAGCCTGTTTTTTCTTCTTTCTCATGGCATATGCAGTTTTCTTGACCCATTAAAACTTGTCATAGAAAGAAGTAAAGAAAATCATTTTTTATGTTTTAATACGACATATATCCATGCCGCCTTGGCTCTCAAAACATTTAGTATCCATTCTTAATACATGATAAAAATCCAACACTCATTTGAAAGGGAGGATAATTTTATATGGCTATTCTCAGAATTAAAATAACGTTCCTCAGAAATTAACGCCACTGTAAAACTGTGAATTAGCTTAAATCACAATACTGCTACAATGTTTTGTTTGTTTGTTTTAAGTTAAGCACAAAGCTACACAATGGGCTATCTGGGCTCTGCCCACCACGGGTATCGAAACCCGGTTTCTAGCGTTGTAATTCCGCAGACATACCACTGTGCTACTGGGGGGCGCTACAATGGTACTAATTCTCAATAGTTCATTATGGTTATTTAGTAATTGGCCGGGTGTGTCCTACTTCTAGAGTGTCCGGAATGTGAATCTGAGGATTTATATTTTGCTATTAGTTGCTACAAAAAAGCGCTTCGCACTTTGGGCCCGTGGATACGTTATAAGAGTGACTGTCTAAACCTTTTATACCATCATAAAAGAGTAGCTCAAGAGTTGGCGGTATGTGATTTTGAATAGCTTTCTTCTAGTCTGTCAGCTCACAATTAGGGTCGGCTATGCGCTGATAGCTCCTGTGTGGCTCTGAAAAACAACAAAGAAACATTTAGTAATTAATATGAGGAAATTCTAGTTAATTAATTATCGAGAAGAATTGAGAATCCTGGTTTCTGTCCCGTATTTTTTCCCTGTTTCCGTGACACATATAAAAATATAAGCATGATGGTAAAATTAATGTTTTCATGAATAGCCCTTCTGAATTCATATTTATTAAGGTGTACAAATGTTTAAAATAATATTTATGCAGGTCAAACTTATAATGGTAAAGATTTGATTTTAGTTAAAAGATTATACCCCTCTTGTGTCTTTTTATTGTACTTGTATTTAATTTGAGAATATCAAACCGCAAATGATAACATTTTAACCGCCTTTTAAATTTGTTGGACGTAAGTGGTTAAACCATGATTTTTTATAAGTTACAACAACAATTTTTTCATAGACATATATTAGGTCGTCAAGAAATTAATGTCGCGTTTTGGAACACATATTAACCAACCCCAAAAAACGTACATCACGTATAATAGTTAAACGAACCGCCTAAACGTCACGTTAGTGTACCCTATATAATGTGTAAAGTTTAGTATACTCTACTCCCTTATAGTGATGGCACACGACGAGACGCACATTCGACATGTATTGTTGTTTGAATACAAAAAAGGGAAACAACGCCTCTGTAGCCACAAAGAATATCAAAGAAGTTTATGGAAATGTTTTGCACGTTCGTAAGTGTCAACGATGGTTCAGCAAATTTCGTTCAGGTAACTTTAGCCTTAAAAACTGTGATGGCAGATGGTTGAAATTGATATTGACGCTCTGAAGATGCTTGTTGGGTCTAACTAACCCAAGACAACGCACTCGTGAAATGGCCCTGAAATTGCATGTCTCTCATGAAACAATATGTAAACATCTAAGAAATATGAGAAAACTCCATAAAGAAGGTGTTTGTGTGCCTCACGAACTCTCTGATGATCATAATTTCCAACGTGTAAACGTTGCTTCATCTCTTCTGGCTCGTAATATGCGTGAAACATTTTTGGATCGAATTGTCACCGGTGATGAAAAATGGATTTTCTATGCGAATATTAAACACCAAAAGCAATGGTTCAGTCCTAGACAAAACCCCAAAATCTGGATTCCATCCGCAGAAAGTGATGCTTTGCATTTGGTGGGACATCAAAGCAGTAAATAATTTCGATCTCCTCAACCCACAGCGAACTGTCAATGCAGAAATCTATAGTCAGCAACTGGAACGTTAAATCAAATCCTTCATCAGAAATGCCCTTCACTCGTCAAGCAGAAAATTGTTCTTCTTCTCCACGACAATGCACGTCCACATGTGAAACGTTTGATGCAACACAAGATTATGGAGTTGGGTTGGGAAGTTCTCCCCCATCCATGGTATTCTCCAGATATGGCACTGTCAGATTACCATCTTTTTCGCTTGCTGCAACACCATCTTAATGGGAAAACGTGTGTGTGTGGGGGGGGGGGGAATACCCCGTGAAAACCCACTTTTACTGCATTTTAAGTTGGCTGTTATTATTAAACAGTTAGGATGGGGCTTGCATGTTGGATCGAGGAGTGATGACGCTAATTACGTTCCGTTCTTTCAACCGTGAGCGCGTCATAAAGGTGACAGTCAGTCCGGTTTTCGGTTCCAAAAGCTGGACAAAGCCCTAGTGGCGGTTAGTTCTGTTGGCTGCATTTCCTCTGGTTTGAGGCTCAAAATTAGGGACAGCTATTCGTTAATCATGTGGGGTCTCTGACTTGGGCGTTTGTGTGCTTAAGGTGCCGTTAGGGTTGAAAGCCCTCAGTGGCACAGCATAGATAGCCCATTGTATAGCTTTGTGCTTAATTACAAACAAACATCAGGTTGAAAAATTCCGGTTCCAGATAAGTTCATAAAAAGTTTGAATCTGCAAAGTTTGGTTTTATTTAATTCAGCCAGTCGTTTAAAGCTTGTTTGTTTTTGTTAATTCGGATGCAGCAGATATCCCAAACCAATTTGTTTGCAGGAGTCTATACATAAAGGCATATATATATTCAATCATATGTGTGTTGAGGTTAGGTCCTTTCCGACTTTTTTATCTTTACTCGAACTACGAGCATACTCTAGTTGATCGTCTAATAAGTTTTCATCAACTTTCGTTAAAAGGTTCCAGTTTTCTGAAATTAGTGACCTTGTAATGTTTAGTCATTATCCCAGAGGAAAAATCTGGTGTCGGCAATGTCATAATTGATAAGGTAAGATAACGCATATTTTCGTAAGCTCCATCTACTTTTGTATTACTACTAACAAAAATATTTTAATATAGAAATATAACTTTAATTACGGCAAATTTATATCAAATAAGTTCAAAACTTCTTACAGTGAGCAATAGTTAATATGCAAATATTAAACTACTTACCTAAGGTGGGAATGTAGGTGTGAGTAGGTAATACACTTGAAATGTTATTCACATTATACAACCAATCAGTGTAATTTCTTAAGGTCATACAGGATTATCATATATATATGCACAACGTTAACTAGGCATTATTTTCGATTCCAAGGTTTTCATTATAAATTTGTTGTAAAGCTACAATGTTTATATTTGGGAGTGGTAGCGTCTCTGTGATATTCCTGGTTAAAAAATAAATAACAAGCAGTAAGGTGACCTTTAAAACAAGATAATCGTGTATTTAGGTAAAAGTGGGTGTGAAAAATAAAAAGACAAGGAAAAGAAACAAAAATGTAATGGTTTGATTTATAGTGCAACTTCAAGTGAAGCAGTGAAGAAATTGAACACAAAGAAAAAAAGGCATAGAGTTAACTAAATAACACTGAACAAAAGAAAAAAAATGAATTGTCTGTCTGTCTGGATTCCGCGCAAAGATACTCGAGGGCTATCTGCGCTGGACGACCCAAATTTTTAAGTGAATATACTAGAGGCGAAGGCATCTAGTCAACATTAGCCATCACTGACTCTTGGGTTGCTCTTGTCAGACTGAACCGCCGGATTGGACCGTCACTTTCATAACGTCTCTAAAATTCGGAGCGCGATTTTTTTGCAGTAACAGGACGCGAAGCATGGAACTCCAACTGTACAGTCCGGCACGCTATATACTGGATCGTGCTCAGCTTGAAATGAACTGCATGCGAAAATAAGTGTAATAGAACGAAAAAACGGTATCTTAAATAAACTTAAAACATCTGACAGATGAAAATTAATAAAGAAAGAAAACTTAGGAAAAGAACTTGTATGGTCAACCCAAGACAATGAAAAAAAAAAAACTAGATGATTTGCTTGTTTTAAGTCCAAAATTTAACTCGGAGAACAGAGTGGATAACAAATATTAAAGAGTGGATTGAGATAGCAAAATATGAATTCCTGGTGAGAAAAGCACAGAACAGACAGAAGTGGAGGATTGTGAAGCTAACCTTCCTGAGGAAGACGGCACATGATGATGATTGAAACTGTTCTACTAGAACAGACAGAAGTGGAGGATTGTGAAGCTAACCTTCCCGAGGAAGACGGCACATGATAATAATGATTGGCATCTCAAGCCCAAAAGCAACAACACCTCTGCTAGTTTAGCCAATCATTATCAAGGTGACTCGAATATTGATAGCTTTACCATCCATGTGACAGTCGGATGGGTAGACTGATATAATCAAGCATGGAGCATACAGACTCGACTGACCAATGAGTAAGCAGAAACAGCCTAGAATGGCACCAACTTAGAGAAGTTATACACACACACCTATTGGCATATTTATGTTGCTTTCTGATCACTATAGCCCCCCAATGGCACAGCGGTATACTTGCAAACTTGCAACGCTAGAAATCGGGTTTCGATACCCATGGTGGGCAGAGCACAGATAGCCCATTGCGTAGCTTTGTGCTTAACTTCAAACAAACAAAACTGATCACTATCGAAATAGAAAAAAAAACATACTTTGTATATTTTAATTAAAGTATTTGGGAAAATACAGCTTATATTAATAGCATGAGATAAAGATTAATTTTCAGTAGTCGAAGTTCAAACAATCCTCATTAAGAATAATAAACCTCTGTAATATATTTAATTCACGACGTTTGCTAGTATTATAAGATGTAATTTTGAATTCAGTCTCATAAGACTTTCAAAACATGCAAATGTAGTAAATTTTGTATTTTTAGATCTAACCACTATCCATTTAAAGAAAGGAGACTTTTAAAACATTTCAAACTTGTTGTACGATATATGGACGGTCAAAATAAAGTTGCCCCCAGTGGCACAGCGGTATGTCTGCGGACTTACAACGCTAGAAACCGGGTTTCGATACACGTGGTGGGCAGAGCACAGATAGCCCATTGTGTAGCTTAATTCCAAACAAACAAACAAAGTAAAGTTTACTTGTTCAATTTTTTTTTAGTATTGTTAATACAATACTTTAGCGACCTGGGAGTCACTGACCAGGTTTCTGGAATATAAAGAAAAACTGGAAACTATTGGGATAGAATAACGTGAAAGTAACGAGGCTACTTTGAATAATTTAAGCGAAAAATATTTGATCATTATTTATAAAATTTAAATATTAAAATGATTTGATTTTGAAAATTTACTTACGTTTTTTTTTTCTTTTTTTAGCATTTATGGAACAAATGAATATTATAGATTTATATAAGGGATCCTAGTGTAGTCTTACAGAAAATGTCTGCCTTCATGTCAAGGTTTTTAATACTGTTGCAAACTTTTACCTGTGCACAAGTCAGTTGAGAATTATGTGCTTTTTAATTGTGGCTTAGATGTTATGTAACTGACTGTGGACCTGTGTCCCTCTCCATTACTAGTTTCTTAAAAAAAAAACATGAATTGCCTTATAATATTCTTAGTTATAAATTTTGCCACTGCTTATGTGTCAAAGTGGAGATACATTATCTAGCGAAACCACAGCCAAGGGAACTAGCTTGGAAAATCTAGTCCTAAGATTTTTCCAAGCCCGTTCCCTTGGCTGTGGTTTCAGTGTCAGGGTTAAGGGATGTTGGAGCTTCTCCGTTAGTGTATTTTTCATTGGGTTAAGGGATGTTGGAGCTTCTCCGTTAGTGTATTTTTCATTGGGTGAAAGGATGTTGGAGCTTCTCCGTTAGTGTATTTTTCATTTGGGGAAGGGATGCTGGAGCTTCTCTGTTAATGTATTTTTCAATGGGTGAAGGGTTGTTGGAGTTTCTCCGTTAGTGATTCCTAGTCACTTCATTGCTTCTTGTTGAGGTACTTCACTGAGCACTGCTCTGTTGAGGCTTATCAGAAGGCATTGAGCGATTTGTCTCAGTTTCTAGACATTTCATACTGTCACCTGAAAAAAAAAAGTTTCAACAACTAATCCAGGTTCCTTTCTCGTTCCATATAATGTAAGTGTACTTATGTTTGTCTTATCACTCGTGTAACTGTTAATGGGTAAACCAGCCTTTTCACATTTTTTGGATACCTACACTCATTGCAGAACACGTCTATAATCTGACGCACAATGGGACACATACATTTCGACTGCTAATTGTCAGTTTATCTCCTACGCAGTGATAGCCAGCAGTCCTCTTCTAGCTCTTCCATCTTATTTGCAAGTGGGACTGGTCCTGGAAGTTGGCCTTTTTCTATAGTTCAAGTGCATGGTCTTGCTTCTTTGTCAGTTTTCATACTTGGTGGATTAACAACCACTCTTGCTGTCTCAATAGTAGCATCTCAGGGCCATAGTCACGGCTCCCAGACACACCAAGATATATAGCCTGTCAGGAAATCCTCCTTACTGGTATGTCGCCAGATAGTTATACCTTGGAATGCCCGTCACAGTAGGTAAGAGCACTCTACATCTTGTGAATGACTTTTCATAAGCCTGTGACTGTGACCATTATGCATTCGAAAGGTTCCTAACAGGGTAGTCTTTGGTTTTGGTATGTTACAGAGGCATAGTTATCTATATAGAGGAGAAATTCAGTAGCACAAAGGAGAGAAAAGAATGTGTCAAAAGGTGAGAAAATACTGGCACATATTTTCACATTTTAAATCGTGGTCACGCAATCACAGTATCTTCGTAACTTACTCTGTTCTATTTGGTATTAAATAAGTGAGACATGGGAAGTTACTTCCACAACAACAACAAGAAGTTTGAGTAATTGATAACTGGAACGAAGTGAATAATATGAGATATGATCGTGATGTGTGAGAAAAGCAGTGACTAGAGAGCACTATTTCACAACAAAAATAAAAATGAAGTAACACAGTCAACATACACGTATGATGGTAGACCTTAAACTAGTATGCTGTAACGATGTCTGCTCTATGCAGCACTGGATAATATTCAATTACTTATTTAGCTGTTTCTGACTCTCGATGAAAAGATCGGATTAATCTGTTTTCAGACTCAAACTTTTTTTTTCAGTGAATCAACTGAGCTTCCATTATTTGACATCTCTCCCCCTCAAAACTGAACTATAAGAAAAGTACACTTAAAGTGAATACAAAGGAAAAGGTGTAACTGTATCTAACTGATCCCATCGTATTTGGTGTGAAGGGGAGAGAGAGCTAATTAAATTAAATAAAGTATTACCCATCACTGAAATATCTCAGAGTGACAAAATAGTAGAGAACTTGCATTTAAATCAGTTTATATTAATTGTTTGAAAGATGTCCGCAACGTAAGATAAACAGCACATAGAAAAGCAACATTTTTGAAGATGAATGACACCTTAAGGATTATATGAGCGAAACGGCGAAGTCCCTCACGCTCAGGCATAACCATCCCTAACATAGAGCTGCTAATCGGAGGAAGAGTAGCCGGTTAGCAACACTTGATATCTATGTATTTATAGCAAGAGTGACCGTCACAGTTATAAAGTCCAACAACTAAAATATAGAGTAACAATCTGTACGACATATCGCGACTCGGACCTTGAAGTTATCTCAGTGTTACGTCAGTGTCCTAAATAATTTTTCGCGTGCTTTGAGTGATCTGTCGTAGGTATTTAAGTTAATATATAAAACAGATCATTCTATGTACTTAGGTGTGATATTTTAAATGTTTTACTTGAAACAAATCCTATACTAGCTAGTGATAATTCATTCATGCATGCTTCGTTCATTTACCTAAACCAATTGTTGTACAAATATTAACAAATGTAAGATTATATTTCTTTGAGTGGACCCTCAAATGGCATACAGGTTAGGTCAAGCATATAATTTTCAACTAGCATTTCCTAGTTTCGTAGGATCCAAAATTTTCAAATTATCTCTTAAAAACGACCCTGGTAGCAGATTTAACAACCTTGCTACAGGTAGTAGAGTAACCTACTCTAATGAACCAAAGTATTACACTTTAAAATCTGTTACTGAATAAAACATTTTTTTTTGGAATGAGTTTATTTAAAGTTTTTATGCTGCTAGTACCACTTGTAAAGCTTGGAGTGAGGTCAGTACTAAAACATATAAAAAAAGCCGAAATTGAAATGGTTCAGCCACTTGGTGCGAATGAGTCCAGAACAGCTACAGGGAAGAGTAACTAACAGGAACCAGAGGTAGATGAAGAGTTGGATCGGTGGTGTCAAAGAAACAGATAAAAACATGAGACTATCAACTATTGAACTGCCACACTTTGCCCCGGTAAGATGTTCGCATCTACCATGACGTTGAAAGGTATAAGTTGGGGACAAAAGAGAGTAGGACTGGCTGCACTGCAATGAATTTATAACTTTCGATTTATCTTATCAGTGTATAACATTTCTCCACGTTTACATAAATCAGTAAATGTATACTGAATTTGATATCCATACCAATTTGAATAGTGCTTATAGCTTTAGTCGATATAGTAAGACGTTATAAGCTAAAAATATTTCATATACATTTTTAAGCACCTCACTAGTATAGGTCAGATCATAAAGAGGTTGATGTATTTATGGATTCAACTTAGACAAAGTCTTCTGGTGGAATTCTCACTGATTTTGATGCAAACAAAAAGAGAACAAGATATTTAGTAGACCTAGTCATGATTCAAAACTATGCGCATTGATATCAAAATAAGAACTTCACAGTTTGCTCATTTATCGAAAACTGTTTTTTTTTCTCTCTTTTGGTGACTCGTTATAAGTTCTTACTTTATATCAATCTATGACATGAAATTATATATTTGACTCTTAAAGTTTCAGTGAGGTTTATGTTGGTTATTGAAAATTGATACATTACGTTAAAATGTTTGTTATTCCTACTGTGTTTGTGGCAAATGCTTTTCAAGACATGAATTAAAGATCTTTAGGGAAGTAAAGTTCGTTGGCTTTCCAAAGTTTCTATGTGGTTGGCCAGGTGGTTAGGGCACTCGACTCGCAATCTGTGGGTCGCGGGTATGAATCCTCGCCCTTTCAGCCGTGGGGGCGTTATAAAGTGACGGTCAATCCCACTATTCGTTGGTAAAAGAGTAGCCCAAGAGTTGGCGGTGGGTGGTGATGACTAGCTGCCTTTCCTCTAGTCTTACACTGCAAAATTAGGGACGGCTAGCGCAGATAGTCCTCCTGTAGCTTTGCGCGAAATTCAAAAACAAAAAACAAACAATTCATGTGGTTGATTTCACTCATTTAAAGCAAAACTAAACACTGCTGATTAAACACTTTGTATTTGTTTTCGGTACTTGCTATGGAACTTTGATGAAGTGTTTCGCTCACAGAATTGTATGTAGTAAGATATATTTGCTTAAAATTAAAAGAATCATTTGAACTAATCATAGTGAACGATACACATTTTCAAAGAGGGAAAATCTCCATTTGACTAAATTAGCGCCATCTAGTAGCACTTAATACCTGGAAATTGACTAGACTCTTCAAATACGATGTGAAAAAAATAAATCTCGAAATTAATTTAGACACAGGACAAAGACGTGTTTTATTTCATAAATTAGTATATAAAATATATTCGAAACATATAAAAATAAATGATAAAAAAAAACAAAGAGAGAATACATATCATGTGTATCAATTGTTTAAAGTAAGATACTGTAAGAAATAACGTAATATCAAAACTGGATGAAACACTAAGCAAGAGACTATACAATTTTAATACTTGAAGTCTAATATTGCATATTTAGAGAAACACAGGAGTATGATATTCATTAAACCAGATTACAAATTAAATACGGACCAGTAACCGATAATATTGGTAATTAGTTGTAATATGTAAATAAAATACACAGGGTGGATTAGCATCAAACTTGAGCCAGGAGTTACAAGAGTAACTTAATGAAAACATAAAAATCCCTATAAGAAACATCCAGTTTAATAATTCTAGTTTATATGAACTACGTTTAGCAGCCACTCGCTTGCAAAAAAAAAAAAATGTAATATTTTTTCCCGATAAAGGACTTAAGCAATTGATGACTGAAAACCACATTATTTCATACCAAATTTATCAGTCTTAGGTTTGCTAATTAAAAAAAATGTAATATTTTTTCCCGATAAAGGACTTAAGCAATTGATGACTGAAAACCACATTATTTCATACCAAATTTATCAGTCTTAGGTTTGCTAATTAAAAAAAATGTA
>NW_013666498.1:0-4632 GCF_000517525.1 Limulus polyphemus
CCTTCGTGAATTGTCGGGAGACTACTAGATTGGGGTAGTCTTGTATATATAAAATGGTCACAAATTGACGGAAACAATGTGTGGGTAATTGAACTGCGGAGAGAGAGTATTGTTGAGCGCGTGAGATGTTCATTTGAATTATAGCATTTGTTATAGCGCGACTGTTGAAATTAAGTGTATCACAAAGTTATATTCAGAAAGAATAAACCAGTTTTATTTAAGAAAGGACTTGTGTCACTAAAATTTCGCCTGAACGAATTTACGGAAAATTAACGAACACACGGAGACGTAATATTATTATAGTATTACCTCACCAAATGTTTTGGATAAGCTTTAAGAACTCACTATGTATATACTTAAAACATGGTATACACTGATCATGGTGATTTTGTAGGAAGAGGTAGCAGAAAAAGTAGTGGTGGTAGGAGTGCTTTCTGTTTCCAACTTTCAACACCCAGCTCTTAATGTACTTCCACACCATTTCACATTATTAATTGATGGTCATTAGCTGCAGAAGTGTCTTGCAGGCTGAAGTTGTAAAGTCACGGGTCAAAATAGGAAGTTGGTATAACTCAAGAAAATGCTCTTCATATCAGCTTTATGTTGGATGGTAGAGTAGAAATTTTATTTGAGTCTATGTATTATTGCAATGGTGGTGACAATTTGTTTTTCATTGCATTCCTCCATAAAGAGTGGTAGCACACCCTCAGAGATATATAAGACATTTGTGTGCCCTCACCCCATACTATATGTATGTTGTGTTATAGAAAATGCAAGTTTTTTTTATGTGAGGAAACGGCACCATCTATAAATGCAGTTAACGTTAACTTGCATCAAAAGTAATAAATGCTCAATAACAGCAGTAATGGAGGTAGAGGGGGGACCCCATTAACGTGCCACTTGTTCCAAACTATCATCCTACCAAGTTTGGTTGAGATTAGCCTAGTGGCCTAGGTGTAATTAGATAACAGACAAACACACAGGTTTTTGTGCTTTATATATACATGTATATATAGATGTTGCACCCTATCTAATGTATATGCTAATTTACATATTAGCCACATCAATCATTAGCAATAAAATGTGTTACAAACATTACTGTACTAAAAAATCCTGAGTTCCAAGAATGTTGAATGCACTATATAAGCAAAATTACTTTTTAACATGCAATGCAGCTTATGATGGTGAAGAACATACTGTTACGTCTCCGTTTGTTAATTGATTTTCCGTAATTTCGTTCCGACGAAACTTTAGCGACACAAGTCCTTTCTTAAATAAAACTGGTTTATTCTTTCTGAATATAACTTTGCGATACACTTAATTTGAACAGTCGCGATATAATTCTCAACGTACTGCTCGACTCCAACAATACTTAGTTCAATTACACATTCACTGACTGCAGTTCAATTACTCATTACCTCCCCGTCGCTTCGTGGCTGGTCTTATATATAGGAGACTACACTATATCTAGAAAGATCACGAGATTTAAGGAAAAGACGTGAAAGTTCGAGAATGACGTGGCGGGATACTAGTCACGTGACCTCGATGTCGTAACAGTACTAAACAGATTTGTTGCTTAAATTTGCACTGGTGATGAAAAATGCTTTCAAATTAATGAAAATAACCTGAATATTAGCAAAAATGAACAATAATGATATTTTAAAGCTATAAATACCATATCAAATCAAAAAATGAACCAAAATCCTTTTCACCTGTGTTCCTCTGACAGTCCACTTTTTTGCGACATTTTACTTCCATGATTGATTTATTAAGAAGATAGAAGAGAAACCTTAGCTAAATCTTGTTTATATTTTAAGAAATTCTTGGATTCACTTGTGCCTATTTAAATTGATTGCAAAGTTAAATAAATTGAGAATTTTTTTTAAATGCATAATTAAGTAGTTTTAGGCTAGGCAAATTGAATCAAATAATAATTATTAAGTACGTTAAAAAATATATTTCTTCAAACATTTTCTTTTAGAATGTGCCCAGAAGGATACATTTGTCTTCAAGGTATAGGAAAAAATCCAAATTATGGTTACACAAATTTTGACAACTTTGGATGGGCTCTTTTGTCAGCTTTCAGACTCATGACACAAGATTACTGGGAGTCTTTATATCAGATGGTATGGAATTATTTTTTCTTCTCTCAATTCACTCAAATTATTTTGAGAAAATTAGCACAATTCTTTGAAAATGATTTATAACAATTAATTCAGTGGACTTGAAAAAATGAAAAATAATTATTTACTTCAGGAAACATATTTGAATTAAATGACTGTGTTTTAATGTACATATGATTGAGTGTAAGAAATATATACCATATATTATTTTTAGCTATATTTCATGTAAAAGTTAAAGTTCCTGAATAAAATACTAGTGAAATGTAGGTAACTAATTATATGTTCTGAAATGTTTAAATACTTGTTTTTTTCAGGTGCTAAAATCTGCAGGCCCTTGGCATATGCTTTTCTTTGTTCTAATAATCTTCTTGGGGTCATTTTATTTGGTTAACCTTATCCTAGCCATTGTAGCCATGTCCTATGATGATCTACAGAAAGCAGAATTAAAAGAAGCAGCTGCAGAAGAAGCTGCAGTAGCTGCAGAAGAGGCAGCAAAATTAGTAAGATTAATATTTATGGTTAAATTGTTGATTCTAATTGAATATATCCCATGATGAGCTACTATAATATTAACTTAACCCAACAAATTTGTTCTTTAAAATTAGTGTTGGAGTTTGTATTGTCTTTCATTGTTTTGCTAGTTACATTTCTAGTACTCAGTCTTTTTCCTTGGACTGAAGTCACACACAAAACTTGTAGGATAGCAAGTAAGAGCTCTTTGAATTGAACTAAAGGGTTAGACCCTTAGCAACTGCAAGTAAGGCACTCTAACAACTCAAATTAACAGAATTATAAATTTTTGTGTACAATATATATGTTGATAATATATGATTAAACATCATTCATTTATAATGGATGTTAGTATTACAAGCTTATTTCTTGATTTGCCAATTTTATGCAATTAAAAATTGCATTTTTAAAGTAATTTTCTAAACAAAGACAAATTTTGTTTTAAACAAAAAAATATCATAAAATCAAGATTGACATTTGACCACTAAAAGATATTGAAAAGCATTCACAAAAGAGAAAAAATTGACTGTTTTAATAACGGCAAAATAACTTACTGTATCTACATTTTAGGATCACTTTAATAAGTATATAATTTAATAAATTGTATAAGTATATTTTAATTTTAAGTATGAAATTGCTTAGTGTATTCTGAAATATTAAATCTTCATACTGCAGTTGGAGGAGGAAGAAGGAAATGAAGAAAAATTAGAAGAAGCTATTGTCAAAAGTCCATCAGATTTTTCTTGTAGGTCTTATGAGCTTTTTATGGCACAAGATAAAACAGCAGAAGAAAATGATGTGAAAGAAAGAGCTAGTGTAAAAAGTGATAATAGTAATAGTGTTTGTGAACCAAAAACACAATTGAATAGCAAGGTTCGAAAGGTCAGTATTAAGAACATATTTATACATGTAAGGCTAATTCTGATTCGGTACATTACTTCCACTCACGTAAATAGCTATTCTCGTTCAGTGCTGCCCTCTATATACAAACCTTTTTTTGCATGCCACAAGCCTTGAAGCTACAACCCATCTTTGAATCAACTGATTCAAACGTATCTCACGTGCAAATCATCATGCAACAACCCTCCACATATAAGAGTTCGACACGCTCTCTTGATGCATGTGATTCCCTCTATTCAATTCCACCGAACTATCACATCTCGTTTGCCAGTACTCCTGTTGTAATGTTTAGTTTGTGCTCTCTTCAAGTGTTTTATTATTTTTCCATATCTTTGTATCAATTTCTCTCAACATGTTTACTATCTATTATACAATAATGATATTTGTTGAGATATTCTGATGTGGAATTATTTCATATTTCTACCCAGTTACGGAACTTATTACTTCATTACAACAACTTTTATTTCTTTCTGCCAACACTGTTGTGTTTGGTTATTCATTTTGGATTATGAATTTTACGTTACCACTTCAGATGTTATGTGTTCTGTCAGCACATTTACACAAGCTTCAAGTGGTGGTACTCCATGGGGAATTTATCAGCTTTACTTCATCAGGAGATTGATCGTCCAATGAAATTACCTTTGTTGGGCCTCACTTTGAGAATGGGGGAACACACATTTTGAGATACAGTCTGCTAACTTTGGAAAGATGTTATACTGTTATGATTTTTGAATAATTTTATTGTTAATATTATTATCTGTAGTTATTTGGGTTCCATAACATAAGTTTCGTTAGATTGGTCAATACTCCTAGTCAGTTTCAGGTTAGCAATTAGTCTTAATTTTATCTTTTCTCCTATACCATTTGCTTAGGCTTACCATGGGTCTTTGTTATTTTAGGATAACCTGTAATTCATCTTCCTGGTATATCAATCATTAATCTAACTATATTATTTTTCTTCCATACATCACGTCTCATACATATTGTTGCGTCAGCGAGGTCGCGTGATTAGTATCACGCCACGTCCTTCTCGAACCTTCGTGAATTGTCTGGATCCATCTAGATATAGTGTAGTCTTGTATATATAAGTCCGGCCAAG
>NW_013666498.1:5693-44895 GCF_000517525.1 Limulus polyphemus
CTCTCCTATAGGTGATGTTTACCTTCCACCACCTTTTTTTGGTATACCATTTATATTTATGGATTTCTTGGAATACCTCTTCCTTCTTCCCTTCATGTTAGGGTGTTTGCCATCTTCAGTTCTTTCCCTCCACACGTGGCTTCTTTGCTTTTGGGATATTCAGGGGTATGACACTGCTGTTTGTTCACCACCCTCTCCTAATAAAGACTTACGATCAGTTCTTTTTCTCCACTGGTCCGTTTCTTGTACATTTAGTGTCACGTGGAGTATCTATGATGCTATATTCAATTTTATTTAGTTGCTCTTTCGTGTCATTTTGCGATATTATCATCTTTCTTAATTTTACATGTTCAGCACCTTCCTGTCCTTTACCTGTCGTACCTACAGGTTTTCTTCATTCATCTTGTATGCTCAATGCTGATTGGGGTTCTGGATCGATCAGTACCACCTCAATCGTTTCTTGGGTCCTCCCCATTTTAATATGTAGTCTTTGATCACATTTGGGTAGGCTGTTTCTGCATGACTGAGAATGCCCATGATACACGTTTTTATCTACGGTTTTTTCATCAAGTGATTTGGTACCAGTTTTGTGCCTTGACCTTTTGACTTCTTTCAGTTCCATATGTCTTAAGTGGGGCAGTCTGCGTTTTACCCGACTTCACATTTTGGGAGCAAATTTTCTTACATCATTCCTTGGAAGTCTAGCTTCAGTTAGCTCCTTTCAAAAACATACTCATCTACTCCTTCCACAGTCAGCTCGGGTAGTTGGATTTTCCAGTTGGATAAGTTTTTCTTGTTACATACCTCACATTCTACTCTCTTTGGGGTGTGTATTTCCACCAGAACCATCCATTCTACTCCTTGAATGTATTCGAAGGAGTTTTTCTGCTATCTTAGCCATTACTTTGGGTTTTCCTCTTAATTTTCGTCCTTCCCTCTTCATCTATATGCGTTGATAGCTGAACATATCCCCCATGACATTGGGTTTACTGCTTCCTTCCCCTCTCTTCCATGATGTTCATCTCCAAAGGTGGGTTGTATGGTTCGATCAGTAGGAGGCTTCAGGACAATGGTCTACAGATGAAAGGTCCTATGACCTTCACACCCTGACACTTCTGCCAGTCCAAGGTGCTTTACTTCACTCTCTTCTTCTTGTTGGGATTTGACTAATCATGTTTCATGTCGATTTTTTGACAATGATGGCTTATCTCACTCATCAAGGGGCACTCATTCTTGCCCCCTGTGTAGTAGACAGTGGATTTCCTTTTTTTTTGAACCTTCACACTTAACACATGTCTCCTGGAGGGTCATGTTCCAGGTGCTTTTGGCCTCATTGCTATTTGACTTTCCAGTCCCAACACACTTTCTTTAAAGGAGTGACCTCTTGATCCTCCTAACTTTTGGTGGGTCTGCCTCTTGTGGGGCACTCCTCCACGTAAAGTTTTTAAATCTTTTATCACTTCCCAGTTAATTATATCTCTTGTTTTTGGTCTCTGGTTCATCATCCACTTGCCTTGGCTGTCATTAAGTTCAGACATTTTTAAATCCAGTTTATAACATTATTTTTTTTTCTCATTCCACCAGTCTTCTTTCCCTAATTTTTGTTCATCCATGTTACTCCGGTTCAGGTCTTTCTGATTGACCTTTCCTGGCTAGCACTGATCTGATTTTCTTGGCTGGTTTTGCACGATTTGTTTCTTTTGTTCTGGATCGATTTTATTGACTTACATTTTAGTGGCTCATGTGGTATATTTCTTTCGACTTTTTCGTTTATTACCATCTTCCACGTGTTTTCTCGGTAGGATCCAGATGACCTTTTTAGTCAAGTACATGCTTTGAATTGTTTTATTGTTTTTACAAGTTCTTTACATTGGATCCATTTCACATGGTTTCCTTCCCTTACTCCACTTCTTTGTCTGTGATTTCTTTTTCCCTTCCTCACTTACCTGTTGGGTTTGGATTGTGATTCGATTGGCCTTTTATTCCTTGTCTCTTTCTTCCCGTCATCACTTCCTGGTGTCTTTATTCCAATCATGCACCTTCCTTTTTCCCTGCATGTTTACCCTGTTGTCCGTTAGATGTACTTTGTCTGTCAAGCCCTGAAACTACACCTCATATGTTCATCTCCCACTCTCTGCTTTGGGGAGCTATTTCTTCCTTGTCGGGGCACCGCCATCCACCTGTTGCCGTCCTTTACTCTTTCGTGAGACTGCGACCTGGTAAGTTACCTTTTAGTATATACACCTCATATATTTCAGGGGCATGTCCCTCCTTTTCTTTATGGATCCCGTTCTATGGTGAATGGTGCCTGTCCGAGTATACCTAAACTAGTCAAAGCCACACTGCAAGGCCATGATGACTTAGCAATTATAATTCCATGGCCATTAAACACACACTGCTGAGATGGGGTGTTCCACAAAATCGCGTATAGGTTTATCCTTGTGATATGTTTGCTTCATTAATATGCCCATCCTAGACCATACTCACCCGTGGACTACATGAGTAAAGTAAAAGGGGATAGATGCTCATCCCTACCATGCTTTCGATTGAATAAATCAGGTATGGTCTGCTTTATAAAATAGGGTTTCTTGATCACCCTTTGCACTGTCTTGGGTGAGGTCATTTCTCCAGACTCTCCACTGCACTTTTTCCCCCATTTTCTTCTAGTGGACTATGGGAGTCCTTACCACTTTCCAGTTCCAAGCCACTGGGATGGTTGACCATGGAGGCATCCTCCTGAATGTGATAATGAGAAACACAATATAAATGAAATACAAAACCATTCAGTTGAGAGTAGGGCAGTGGTGTTCTGCTGGTGTAGACAATGGTGTACATTTTATGTATCACGAGAGTGAGTTGTCAAAATTGCAGTTCAGTCCTTCGATTGGGATCCCTCAACCTACCCACACATGGATGTCGGTTTCTAGCAGCTGGGTTTTGGATTTAGAGCTGAACCAATCAATATAAACCCTCACACATGTATTACAGATGTTTCTATCCCTCACTCAATTACACTATAGTTACCCCATCCATGTTGTGGGTCACAATGAAGGTACTTGCAGATCGATATGGTTCTTCCTCTTCTGCTATCCCTTGATGTCCTTATTATTCTGAGGATATTACTGCATTTTAGGTGGTTCCTGTCATTTTGATTGAGAGAGACAGTTTAATTTGCATCTTTTTGATGCCAGATGTTGGGTTCCCAAATCAATCAATCCATTTCTCATTTGATATCATGTGTCCCATTCATAGGGTAGGGGAGGTACGAGATTCCCTTTGGTCTCATGACTTGAGTTGAAGACAGTATGATCCTCTTTCCTACCCCCACATGGATGTTGGTTGCCAGTGGCTGAGTTTTGGATTGTAGTTGACTAACTGATGATATGATCCTTATCCTACCCCTGCATGGATTTTGGTTCCCAGCAACCTGGGTTTTGGATGTAGTTGTCTTGTTATGTAGTGTCCATGTGCCCTAGCTACTCTACACCTGAGGGCAAATCCTTGTACTTTCACCCATAGTTATTTATTTTGGGAATGAAATTCATATATTGTGTGGTTCAGATCCCTATCCAGCCATAGTTCTCTCCATCTTGGATGTACTCCTCCCAGTTTCTGCCCATATTTGCGACATCTTTCCACAATGGGTGAAGAGTATACCTGGCACAGAAGTGGTGTCATCTCTCACGTATAATCTTCTACTATGAGGATCTACTCTTTGGGGTGTCCTTTGGATGCTTCTTTCTTTTCCTCGCACCAATCCCTCCACCTTTTCAATGTGGGATTATAGCTTTTTATGTGAGCGGAGATAATGTACCGTATCGGAAGTTATAATTTTTGCTGTACTGAAAATGTATTTCTGATAGGTACTTACCTCCTCTCACTCTTCTTTCCCACTTAAAACCAGTGCTTCCATTTTCTGCCAAAACTCGAAGTGATAGTTCGATAAAATTGAATAGAGGGAGTTGCACTTGTCAAGAGAGTATATCACACTCTTATTGGGGGAGGGTTGTTGGATGATTATTTGCATGTGAGACACATTTGAATCAGTCAATTCAAATATGGGTTGGAGCTTCAAGGCTTGTGACATGCGAAAAAAAATGTTTGCATGTAGAGGGCAGCACTGAATGGAAATACATTTTCAGTATAGGAAAATTATAACATTTATTTTAAAAGCTTTAATCATAATAATTTAATTACATAAATATGAAAGGAAAATTTCAAGTTTCTTAAATATACATAAAACAATATTCAATGTATAGAAATTCGATTACCTCAGTGTATTATAATTCCATTTTGTTTTATTTGAATGTAATGGAAATAGTTTTAGGTTTTAAAAGTTTCAAATTTTAGATATATATACACACACTTTAAGTTTTTGAAAAGATAGCTTTGATGGGTATACAAAAAGTAGGTTATGCTGTGCTGTTTAGAATTTTCTTAATGTTTCTACTATTAAAAACTTTGAAAAGAAATAACCAATGATAAACTTGAAAAAGGTTTAAAATTGGAAAGTTTATTGGATTTTTTTTGTCCAATTTTCTTTCTGTCACTGTATAATTTCAGTAATCATCAGTAGTAACTTAGTGATATTATATGTTTATTTTTTATGTTTGTGATTTATTTGGTTTATTTTTATATAAATGATTAAATATTATTTGTCACTTTTAATTTTGCTTCAGTAAGTTTTGCCAGTATGTTTTCTAATATTCTCTTGTTTCTTTGACAGCAATACAAGGACTGGTTTATTCAGTCAGAGTTTAATCCTGTTGGCCCAGTATTGTTGATATAATATAAATACATCATCTGTAGCCCTGTAGTTAGTCCTTTCTCCAAGTTATACATAGTAGCTTTTGTAGAATCCTTAAACAATTCTGTTTTAAATACCACATGGTTTACCTGTAGCTTGTGATAGATGTCGTTTTTTATTATTAAAAAAAATTCCCAACCTTAATTACCTTTAGAATATTGATTTAGTTAATTTATACAGATACAAGTTTATTTTTTGTTGTTTTGTGCCTAGTCATTGGTAAATTGCCTTGAGATTAAAGTGACCATTAGATAAATAGATATATTATGCATTTACTTTAAAAGTAATCAAAAGCAAGGGTATCTGAATTATTGAAATTCTAATCAGTAGCCTACCAGAAAATTAAGTTTAATACATTTTAGTTGTTTTTGCATTTATGTGTTTATATATATAAACTACGTGTTAATAAAAACACTAGAGAAAACAAATTCTCAGCAGTACACCTAGTATTTAGCATTGATAATTCATTGTAAAAATGAGTTATAAAAGACATGTATAAAATTATTAATTTGATTGTATGCTGTCTTATAAGGAGTTTGTTGGATCTTATTGATAAAATTATTGTTTATATGTAGCATTTAAAAAAAAGTGCCTAGTGACACATTATAATTAAAAGAGGTAATAATATGAGGTTTAAAATAACAAACTAAAAAATATACGATATTTGTGAATTCAAATTTATATTACCTATGGATATACTTTGACCGCTAGCTTATAATGCTGTTAACCAAGTCAACTGAATAATAATATCTTTTTAATATTGTGGCTTTATATCTGATATGAAAAACTCATTGCTTCAAAAAGTTTTCATCTGTATGTTTTTGTTCTTTGTAATGGTTTCACATGTATATATTTAAACAGGGAAGTTATTAAATTTGTATCGAGATTAGTGGGTCATTCACTTTTCTCTAAATTTTAAGTTATTGTTTATTCAACTAAGTTTGTACATTGTTTGGTTTAAGACTATAATAATTCAGACTTTTCCAATTTTTCCATGAGTTTTAACTTCCAGTGTTTCTTCCTTTTTCCTTTAACATACTTGTTACTTCTGTGACTCCAGTTTGCTGCATAAGGAAGGATTTATTTTGAGATAATCTTGGTGACTTTGCTCAAATATAGTTGCTTTTTTTGTAGAAAAAGGTCATTTTAGAAGTTTTAACTTGTTTTCTTGTTATTTGTGATATAGCTTGTCATTGTCTGAATTTGTAGCTAAAGTGTATGTTTTGAGAAATTTATTGCTAATCAGATTGTTTATATTAATTCTATTTAAACCTACAACCTATCTTTTGGTGTCCTTGTTCTTTGAACTGTCCTTTTCAGAATATGCCAAAACTTTGTCCAAGAAACACCAGGTTCCTCTAGATTGAAGTTTCTTGGAGAGTGTTGTGTTATCAACAAACAGCACTAAGGGTTGCTCATAAATTGCTCTCAGTGTATGAAATATTCTTTCTTCAATTTTTCTCATTTGTTCCTAAGCAAGTATATATATATATATTTAGCCCATCTTTTCAGCCAGCTCCTGATCACACTTTCTTTTTTTTTATTCTGCTTTTTTTATACTGATACTTTGGGTTTTTTATATTTGAAATAATTTTTTACTATTCTTCGTTTGAATCATACTTTATAGGAATTGTCTGCTCCTTTCATCTGGAAGAAACAATAATTGTATGTGAGATAAATCATCAGCAGTCTTGAATGGTGTGTCACACATCCAGCTCCATTTTGTTTTTTTTATAAGTTTCGGGTGGAATCTATTTGTGAATCATTTATTTTAATTATCAGATCAGGATTGTGTTATTTCTACTTGCATTTTAAGCATTTATGATTTTAGATTATGACAGACTAGTCTTCTTTCCCCACAGGTATTTTTATGACAGAGTAGTCACTTTATCTACGTGATTTCATATCACGGTTGTGTCATTGTGTGTGAATCAAGCTCTATTAATATCTTTACAGCAGTTTTCAATTCAGTAATTCCCATCTTAGTTGTACTATTTTGTCTATGATTCTCCTTTTCTTTTTTTTTTTGAACTATGTTTGTTGGGTGGGAATGTAAACTACTTTGAACATCTCTGTCTCTTTCTAACTTACACCATTAACATTATCTTTGGCTCTTGACTACATTTGGTTGAAATGACATTATTGGCCCTTCAGAACCAACATGAACAACCTTTTTGCATCTGAATTCTTCTGATTAAGTTATTGTTTTCATGTTTTTTTATCACTTTGTAGTAGCTGGCAATTGCTTCCTAGCGATCCAATACTCCTATACCCTTTTCCTATATCTGCAGAGCCAGTATTAGGTTTTAATACAACCATTTACTGTGGGAAGGGGAGCCTTTGATCAGTAAATTTTGAGTTAGATTTTTTTTAATTTCTTTGGAGTGCTTGAGTCTGGCAATGTCTTTGAACTTAACCATTCATGGAGCTCATGGTAGAGAATACCTAGAGGTCACTCACTGTTTGTTACCTGGAAAATGTAGAATACTTAGCATTTACCGTAATATTTGCCACATGGAAGTATGAAGAGTTCTGAGTGCTATACTTTTCCTGTAGCATTTCTTCTTACTTCTCCAATCTATCAGGCAATCAAATTTTTACGCTGTTCCCTTAATTGGAACTTCTAGAGTATCTCTTCAATCCTATAAAACAAATCCCTTTTCAATTTTCTATGTGATTTTTCTAAGTCAGAGTACAATTACAGGTGGAATTGTATTTGATTGCATCATTTTAGAACATAGAATATGTCCATGTAAATTAAATTAACAGCTGTCTAATCATGCTCTAGAAGATATAACTGAATTTGTGGTAGTATATAAGATGATAAACTGCAATAATGAAAGAGGTCTCACATTCTCACAACAGGGGTATTTGCTATATTGCATGAAGGTATCATGTATGAGCCCAATTTTTCCTTTACATGTTTGATGTGAATAGTTTATTAGAAAACAAAAATGAAAATCTGTTTAAATATCTTCAATGTCTGAAGATTGACTTTCTTTCATAAATACTCAAGTCAACAAGGAAACTTGCTATGACTTTCATAATTACTGATGTTAGGTTAATAATTAAGACAAAATTATGAAAATAATCTTAAAATCTTTTAAATTGGTAGTCATTAAATTTATAATACAGTTAGTTACGTATTTATTGTGTTGCAACTGTAGAAATAAAATTAAATGTCATAAATTTATTATCAGTCTGAGGTAAAGAATTTATTATGTTTATATTTTAATTATTTGTAGTCATTTTTAGAATACTTATTTTTTGTTTAAATTTTCCCAGAAAAATATTTCCTCTAATCATCTTGTATACTTTTTATAATGAAAGTTTACCAACAGTGGTAAGTCTACGAATTTACAACGTTTAAATCAGGGGTTCAATTCCCTTCAGTGGACACAGCAAGTGGCCTGATGTGGCTTTGTTATGGAAAACACACACACACACACACACCAAACTTTATATAATTAGTGTAAGTAATAAATATAGTTTACCTTTGCTCTGATAATAACATAAGCTTCATCGTGAGAGATAACTTTGTCTCTTGTATATTGTGGTAGATAAAATATTTGTGTTCTGAGCAAATCTAAATTCTTTTAAAATAAATTAATGAAGCTTGGCAAAGGCACAAGACAATGAAAGTAGATAGTAGACTAGTCAAATAAGATTTAGATATAGTGGAGTAGTGGTTTGAGTATTGCCATAGTTTCAAACAGTATTGGGGCTCATCATACTCCATGAGAATTTTTAACTGCCAAGGCCACAGGTAATTACATGTTATAGAATTTATTAATTTTGGATACATATGGTATTTGACTAATATTATATGATTTTCAAATCATAATAATATACTTATGTTTTATGATTTATCAAAGCAGATAATGTTACCAAGGTTTTATGATATAAAAGTAATTTGTCTTACAAAAGTCCTATTAACATTATAAAAATCTGTTAATCTAAATGATCTATTACATAAAATGTAAAACTTCTTATTCTTGTGCCAATTCAATATTATATTTAAGCTTCAGATTAAAATGAACAATGAAATTAAGCACAGAGGAACAGTTGATTGTACACTACAAAATCATTATACATCATGCACATGACATCAACACATGATAAGACAGCTGAGATTAAAACAGTTGATCAAAACAACATTACTCATTTCTAGATAATACATCCTTTTGCAAGTTACTTTGACAGATTATTACTTTTTTTCTCATGCAATATATAGAATAACTTTGATCTTGTATTGTCACATATTCTTAGTGTGCTTTTGTTTTAGTGTTTGCTTTTTCTGTCTTCCTTAAACACTGTTATTCTTTTTTTCATAACTGTTTTAGCTCCTCTTTGGCCAGATGTTGAATGAAATGGCTTTCCCAATAAAACTGGAGCATCTCTTTTTGTCAGTGAAGACAAGGAGAGGTGTTTGAGTTTATAGTGGGCAGGCTGATTAGATTTTCAGCTACTGTTTTGCTTATATTACCTGTAATTTTGATCATCTGTCAGAAAATGGCAAAAGTTCTTTCACTTTTTAGGCAAGTCCCAGTCTTCCTGGCTCACCTTTTAACCTTCGAAGGGGGAGTAGGGGGAGCCAGTTCAGTTGGCGCATTGGTGGTCGTCGCTTTGGAGACAAGAATCCTTTAGTACTTCAAACATACATGGATGCACAAGAACATCTTCCTTATGCAGATGATAGTAATGCTGTAACACCCATGTCTGAGGAAAATGGTGCTATAATTATTCCCATGTACCCTAAACTGAACTCTAGACATTCCAGTTATACCTCTCACTCATCAAGATTGTCCTATACCTCCCACATGGATATTGTTGTCAAGGGGATGACAAAAGAGAGTCAGCTCAGATCTCACTCAAGGAATCTCCAAGGCCTTAATCATGAGGTTTTTTGCACTTTTCACTTGGTTTGTTTTACTGCAGCCTTATGAGAATCTTCAAGAAATCATTTAATTCCATTAATTGGACATGTAAAATATTAACTTATTCTAAATTAGTTGAATAACTTGCATAAAGGTTAAATATTTGAGTGTAATGTAATTTTAAATGATGAGATTCAAACAGATTTCTTGAAGATACTAAACATTTTATTTAGTTGGATTGTTCATTACATACATTTTTATTTAATGAACAAAATCAAAGGATAAAAAATATAGCTCTATCATTTTCAGCCATTCATTCAAATTTGCCAAATTCTTTCATTGTTCAAACTTTCTATATGCATGTTTGTAACTCATCTTACTGTTTTATACAAGGTTTTTATAAAATGTTATGTTTATCATATTATTCTTGTCACAACAATAACATGTATATGTTTTAATATCATAATAAGATTCCAAAACACTTTAATATTATATTGTGTAATAAATATAGCACAGTCATTTGTAACTATGCATTGATTCATCAAAAAATGAAGCTACATGAACTGAAATAAGGACAGTTGTTCAGTTCACATTATGATTTTTAACGTAAGATCCGTATTTTGAAGTTTATTGCTGTTATTTATAAATGCTTTTTTTGTTTTACTGAATATTCTTGTCTATCATAAGTTATATTTATGAGGGCCTTAAGGTTTTAAATTTACAAATGTGTTAATAAATTCTAATTTTCTAAACACTTAAACACTGTTTCTACAGGAGCTGCAAAATGTCTTTAAAAATTGTATATATAGGTTAAATATTATTTTAGATCTTTTTGATTAAGTATATACAAATGTTCGTTACACTGTCGGTTATCACAGTTGTATCCAGAGCTCTAAATAATTGTCTCCTTTTCCTCAAATTCCACACAATCTGGTTCAGTTACTTTAGAACACAATTTGACAAGATGAATTATTATTCTCTACTCTGTTATTGCCAAACAATATGTGATAATTTCACTTTAAAATCACCACTATAAATGTTGGTTAAACTCACAATCTAGATCTAGCTCTATTCTCTCTAACTAACTCAAACTACATTTTGTATGTGTATTTTTAGCCTGACAGAAGCCTAGAACATTCTACACACTATGAGATTTTATAATGCAATAATACACAAAACAACAAGAAAAACATAGAAGGTTCTAGTAGCATGATGCAATAATGCAAGTGCCAATTCACAGCAACAGAACTACACAATATATGATTCCTAAACAGTGATGTAAGCAAACTTGTGATAAACTATTGCTTCTAAAAATAACTAAATTTAACACTTGTGCTATATTTAAATGGAAACAGTTGTGTATATCTAAAAATAAGTCCATCTTCAAGAAAAATATTTACAATATCTTTTATACTATATACAAAGACAGTTTCTATTTCATGGACAAAGATTACTCATACAGTCTGGACCAATATTTACAGTCCTTTTGATTACTTCAGTGTGGAACTAGTAGTTTTGGAGGTACAACATCCACTGCATGATCCGCACACTGTTGGTTTTGCATCTATGGATGTATGCAAGTGGCTAATGGTCTGTCTGGATGATAAACTCCTTCCTCTAGAGGTAGATCTGGAACTTCTGGATGGCTAATACAATGGCCAGACACTCTCCTTCAATCACAGAATAGTTCTTCTCACTACTCGACAGCTTTTTACTGATGTATGTTACTGGAAATAGTCCATCTACATGTTCTTGCAGAAGTACTGCTCCAATTCCAACATCTGATGCATCAGCCTTAATGTTGAATGGTTTGTTGAACTTTGGTATTCTAAGGATTGATGAACTTCCTAACATATTTTTCAACTACTTGAATGCCATCTGCTGTGATTGTTCCCACTTCACCTTGTTGCGTTGGATATTCTAGGTCAGGTCAGTAAGTGGTTCAGCGACTTCAGCATAGTTTGGAATGAACTTTCTATAGTATAGCTGGTGCATCTCTTCTATGGCTATTTTTTGGTCACCCACCTTGTGTCCAACAATGTTCAGCACAGTATAACTGATGTAGCACTTAGATGGTCTGTTAGGTCAAACCTGCTGCCCTCTCTTGCCTGAACAGTTGAGTTCCTTCAGGTGATCTTCCCATCTGGCTATGTAGGTCAAAATGTTGTTCATATAATGCTCAATGTTGGTGGTTTTGTGCAACATCTTCCTCATCATGCGGTTGAATGTTAGTGCTGAGTTGACTAACCCAAATGACATCCTCTTGAACTTGCAGCATCCGTCTGGTGTCACAAAGGCTGTCTTCTCTTTAAATCCTGTCTCCATCAGGTTCTGTCAATACCCTTTACTAAGGTCAATCTTGGTAAATAACTTAGTCCCATCTAATTTTGTCATGATAGCCTCTGGGTAGCCCATAAGTTCAGAGTCAAACTTTATTATGAGGTTCAGCTTCTGGAAGTCTATGCAGACATGGTTTGAGCTGTCCCTCTTTTTCACGATTACCACTGATGAACAGTAGGCCATCTTCAAAGGCTCAATGATTTCTGCTTCTAATATTACCTCAACTTCTTGCTTGATCAGGTCTCTCATCTCATATGGCATTTGATAGGGTTTCACCTTGACTGGATCTCTGGTAGTGGTCTCAATCTTGATTTTGCACAAGGTCTGTCTTGCCTGGTCCATCTGTAAAGACACGTGCATACTGGCACAGTAGATCTTGTACCTCTTTCTTTTGCTTTCCAATCAGTTCTTCACTGATGTTGATGTTTTTGTATGTCTCATCTCCATCAAGTGGTTTTAGGTTTAGTAGGTCTTCATCTTCTATCACAAAGTCACCATCTTCTGGTTCTGCATCTATGACCATCACACCTGCAACACCCTTCTGTGCCTCAATAGCTGCATCCATTAGGTCTTCTTCCCTCTCAAAGTACCTCTTCAATAGATCGGCATGGTAGATATTAGTCTTCCCATTTACTTTCATCTTATAGTCCATTCTTTTGACTATTTCCTGTATTTCAAAAGATTCTTTCCACTGCAGGGTGAGTTTGTTGTTGTCTGTGAGTAGCATAAATATGACCTTTTGTCCATCCTTGAAATGTTGATCCTGGGCCTTCTTGTCATAAAAGTGCTTCTGATTGCCTTGAGTACTTTCTTGAGCGAGTTGACAGGTCTCCTCCAGTTGGTTTCTAAGGTCTAACACATACTGGTATGTGTTCCTCACTTCTGACTCGTCTTCTCTTGTCCACAGTTCTTTCAATATCTGCATCAGACCTCGTACTGTTCTTCTGTACAGTAAATTGAAAGGTGAAAATCCTGTACTCACTTCTGGGACTTCTCAGTAACCAAATAATACTGCCTCCAGGTGCTTGTCCCAGTCACATGGTTTTTCCTGGCACATCTTCTTTAGCATGCTCTTTAAGACTTTGTTAACTCTCTCACAAAGTCCATTACATCTGGGGTTGTATGGGGTGGTTTTTGTTGTAGTTTAACAAACTCTAGTGGATTTCCATCTTTTGAGCTCAAGTAATTTGCCCCTCTCTATCCGCTTATCAAAGTGTAGTCAACATAATTATATAGTGTGATTGTAATAACTACAATATTTTTGCCACCACTACAGCTGTGTATATATAGGCCTACTTTGCTCGCTGTTGTTTATGTCTAATTCTACTACTGTTTACTCCTGGAGATCCTGGCTGATTCACCATTGTCAGGTTTTTTATGTATGAGCCGGATTCTTTACAGTAGGTGTCTGTGACTTGTTGGCGATAAATTTCAAAAATAAACAAATAGCACACAGTCCACTGGTTTTGAAATAATATATAAAACAACTCAAACGTATATATAAATGTTTGTTACACTGTTGGTTATCACTGTTGTATCCAGAGCTTTAAATAATTGTCTCTTTTTCGTCAAAGTACACATAGGTGGGTTCAGTTACTTTAGAACACCCTTTGACAAGACAAATTATTCTCCTCACTATCTGTTGTTACAATACAAGGCTGTGACACGTACTTAAAATCACCACTATAAATGTTGGTTACCACAGTTGTATCTAGAGCTTTAAATAATTATTTTTTTTGTCAAAGTCCACACAGGCTGTTTCAATTATTTTAGAACATAGTTGATAAGACAAATTATTCTTCTCTACCTGTTATCACAATACAATCTGTGATAATTTCACTTCAAAAATTGTCCCTACATACTCTTTATGGCTAAACTCACGAGAAAAACTTAGAAGGTTCTAGTAACATGATGCAATAAGACAACAAGCACCAATTTACAACAGTTGAACTACAGAATATATGATTCACAAATAGTGATGTAAGCAAACTTGCGATAGACTATCACTTCTAAAAATAAATAAATTTAACACACGCTCTATACTTAAATTAAAACAGTCATGTATGTCTAACACAAATTTAATTCTTTTATATGCTAGCTCCTGCTGTCCCTGTTCATGGTAATCTATTACACAGTCTATAAGTGCTCTATACTTAAATTAAAACAGTCATGTATGTCTAACACAAATTTAATTCTTTTATATGCTAGCTCCTGCTGTCCCTGTTCATGGTAATCTATTACACAGTCTATAAGTGTGGGACCTTATGCAGATGTCATGATTCCTGTTCAGTCTGAACACTTCTATATCATTCTCCCTAAGTATGTTCATCCCTCCATTTTCTTCTAGTGGAGTACAGGGAGAACCCTTGTTTCTTCTGTCCTAAGCTGCTAGGGAGGTTGATATGGAGAAATCTCCTTCAAGTCGTTGTAATCTCACTGGTACAAGATGCAACCCTTGATTAGAAGAATGGCTGGGGTATTACCTGGAAGTGTAGTACAGGCCACTTCACTACACTGTGAACAATGCTATTTCCAGTGGTCATAACAACCAGATTGTCCTTGTGCTCTCCTCAAGATGCAGGTCTGTTATAATTCCTCCCTGCACTTGCTTATTCTCATAGGTATTTCACATAAGTATTTCTGCAGTAGTGTATGGCTTGATTTCTTACCCTAACTACACTGCACATCACCTGATATATTATTGGCAGTTAAAGAATATTACAGTCCACCCTTCTATGAAACACTTCAGCACCACACAGAAGATTCTTTTGACAGACCTTTTGCTATCCACCCTTATTTGGTGAAGAGTACTCTCTGCATGAGAAGGATGTGGTCTCCCACCAAGTGATGCTCCACTAGCTTCCCCATTAGTGGTTGACATGCTACATGAATTTTCCACTTTCTAACACCATAATTTCAGAAAAGAGCTCATATTTTTAACTTCTTTATCTACACTGGTCCATGTATTATCTTATCAATATAGAATTTAGCTCTTAGTTTGTACAAAGGTGAGTATTATTACAGAAGTTAACGTTTTCCTTTCCTAAAAATGTATTTCAGATAGATACTCACATCTCCACAGAACCTCCCACCTTTCCTCCTCACTTCTGATGTGTTTCCTTTCCCTCATCAAGAATGAGCCTTTGTTGAAATGCTAGTGCTCATGGGGTTTACTGCACCTGGAGATTGTATTACCCTCCTATTGGTAGAGGGCTATAGTCTAGTGATGATAATATATCATAGACTGGTGCAGTACATTAGTACATGTAGGGCTGAAAGTTTCGTTAAAGGCTTCTGGTATGTGCAGAAATCTTTTTGGCAGATGTGTGAGGCAATAGCTTTTAGTTGAATGGAGGGTTAAGCAACTATTAAAAATATATTTTCACATAAGGAAAACGTTATTGTATATGTATATTAACTAAGTAAAAACTTAAACATACTCAAACAGGAAGTAAGTTTAAAATAAAATGGTCATGATCAGTAAAAACAACAAGTATATAAAGCTGGAAACTTAGAAACAAACTTTTTTCTTCAAAGGTAAAAAAAAATAAGTCAGAGATCATCATACTCTATTTACAAACAATTTACTCTTTGTGGCTCATCTTTCAGAAAACAGTCACTAGAATGTGAAAATATCTGTTTTGTATGACAGTTGTAAAGCAGTCTTCTGTGCATGAGTTATAGTAGGTTACAATAAAGCTATCCTATGGAGCAGTAGATAGATTCCTTGACTGGATAGATTATAAAAAGTATCATCTTGGGTTGAAATTGGCACATAACAGTTACAGAATTAAAATTTGAAAATTTTAAAGAGATGGCATAAACACTATAGGAGAGTAAGGAATGTAGTATTTAAATACTACACATCACCAGCAAGTGAACAGCGAATGGTGTGAGTAAAAGAATGTGTCAAACCAGTGTTCACCTGTCATTGTGAACTAGTGTACTTAAACTCTAGTAGCCTCATTCTCTATATCGTGAAAAAAAAGCAATTAATGTCATTCAAAATATATGAATTAATTAGCCTTTAAAAAACTTCATAGAATAGAACTATTTAAAAAAAAAATACTGCCATTTCAATTTTCCTGAATTTTGTTGAAATTCGATGTATTCGAGGTTAGTGCTGAAATTTCAAATCTAATTCTCTATAAAAGGAGTTATTTGACATTTTATCACAAATATAAAACCCCATTAAATTTTATTCTACCCAGAGATGGATTAAAGGGGGCATAAGAAGCACAGGTCTTCTAAATATGCAGTTGACAGACAAAAGATATAAAGATAAGCAAAATATGCAACAAAACCACATTTTAATAACACATTTTTCTGTTTAGTATCTGTTAAGTTCTATTATAGTATATTTTATTATGTTACATTCTGTTATATATTGTATTTAACATGATGGTTGAGAAATTACATGAATGTCTCAACCATCAGGTTACTTAAAAAATAAAAAACATTATTGATCTATGGGCACAGGCTGTGCTCCCCTTTTAGTAATGCCCTTAATCTGCTTTTGCTACATCCCAAAAATATGGATATACTGTTGTAAAACATGTTTTGGAAAAAACGTTCATGGTTATCATAAATATAAGTACATAAACTTTCTTCTAAAAAACAAATGAAACTACTTTAATCCTCAATTTAATATATGCATAATGCTTGCATTCTTAAATGTTTTTACTCATTTACTTAGTCTACTTCTAATTAAACACTAAATCAATTATTAAAAAACAAGACAAAATGACCTGCTTCTATTTTCGTTTATGTTTGAATTACTTGGATACTCACATCCTAGGCACTTTAATTGTTTTTCAATACATAAGATTAGTAAACAAAAATATCATTTTGTACATTTTTGGCCAATGTTTGAATGAATGGTCTTTGATAAAGTAGTGAAAAATCATATTCTTAAATAATTATACTGGATGAAAAGTAAATATAATGAATTTTTTTAACTCTTCAAGTCTTGAAGTTTTGACTAGATCAAGTTTTGAACTAATATTCAAATAAAAACACAATATACACCTCCATTTTTTAAAAATAAATATTGTTTTGTTTTTATAAGAATTATGAAAGTTCTCTTTGAAGGTATTCATACATTTATTGTATATTATAATAAGAATTTATTAGTATAATCCATTTTAATAATTTTATAAAAATCCAAAAGTTGGATTCTATAAGATAGCTTAACTTTCATACAGCTAATAGTGCTTTTTATCTGGAATTTGTTATTTGTTTGGATAGCTGATAACACATCATTTAACATATAGTTGAATATTGTTTTCATTTTGGTAAGTGAAGTTTTAAAACTGTGTAAGTGAAAAATAAAGTTTATAGGTTATTACACGTTGAACTTTTTTTCTTTCTATTTAAGCTTTAAAGTAAACCATAATTTGTTTTGTGAAATGAATAGAATGAGCATTTATATTTAATTTCATGGTTTTACACTGCTAAAGAAATTTGAGAAAAATTATGAAAATCAAATTTACTTGGGAGCTAGTTATATATATTTTCCTCATTTTTTAAATTTGTAAGAAAAAACATCTTGTGTAAGTTGAAAGAAAGTTCAATTTCTTGACTTTTCTCAAATATTTATACCAGTGTATAATATTTGAAATTGGTTCTTTTTGTAAACATAAACAGGATGCTCCAATAGAAAGTGCTGACTATCTTACAAAACGTAACCATCAAGAAAACCCATTTGTAGGACCTTCTCAGAAACAAACTATGGTGGATATGAAAGGTTAGTTAATAATATTTTCATTAATTATTATAATGTTGTTGAGTTGTTGATATAAAAATGTATATTTTGTATTATTATTTTGTTAGAAAATAAATTATGTTATATAAGTGGTTTCTTTTATCCTAAAAAAAATTAAAAATAATGGGTATTGGATGTTATGCTTTGGCTTTAACCCTACATCAGACATAACTGAATAAACGATAGACAAATTAAGAACAATGTAAAAGTTGGTAGTTAAAAACATTTTTTATTCAGTTTTCATATGTAGTGATTGTTTGGAACATTTAAAGAACAACAAATTAGGGGCTTGGGATAAATTTCGATAACACATCATAAGATAATATGGAATTACACCAGATATGTGTTGTGTAAACTACATGTATATCACACATAGTAACATACAAAATAGAGTGAAATAATAAATTTTCTACTTGGGAAACATCTAATTTTTGCTGTTATTTGAGAAGTTCAGTAGAGAGGATATTTTTGAATTCATTATGAAAAGGAGTTGGTTATATTTAGATCCCCTCAAGTTTTTTTACTAAATACACCTCAGATACAGAATAACTGTTATTTTCAGTTAAAGAATAGAATGGTACTAATGTATAAACCTGTGAACTGTGACTGATAGTGTGACCTTAGACTCTATAAAGAGGTGTGTTCACAGTCTGTGGTAACTATACAAGGATGAGTGCCTATGTACACCTAATAGCCCCCTACAACCAATATTGTTCCAGACTGTTACGGACTGTTGCTGTGCTGTACATTTCCCACTACAACAGTCTTTTGCACAATAAAGTCGATGCTATCAGGGATTTTGATATATATTTAACTTCAGGTGACAGGTAGCAATAAAAGATTAGATTGTTACTATAAGTCATGAACAAGTTTCACTAGATCAAAAGCAAGTGACACATGTTTTACAAATAATAAGAGAAAAAAAGTTTAAACAGTTAGTTATAGTTATGGTGTAGCAACTGTAGAAAAGTGATATACATTAACATGATAACTTAATGACAATATGTTTTGTTATTAAGGTGTCATCTGTTACACTGAAACTGTGACATTTCGTTTGTTTCATATTAACTTGTTGGAACCTATATTAAAACCATATAATTTATAGCTTACTTCACATTTGTGAAAATCTGACAATATGTGCATTATTTAAATTTGCTTTGTCACAGATTTTTTTTAATGAACTTTTCACCTGATGTATTTGAATACAAAGGATATAGTAATCTATAGTTTGTGTTCTTTGTTGATTATGCTCCAAATTCCAAATTTATAACTATATAAATTATAACAGGATTTTTTTGCTTATTTGTTTTAATTTCTGAAATTTTAAGTTTTTTTTATTTGGAACAAGTACTTTGCTTGAAATTATTTCACTTTTTAAGGATATCTAAGTGTTTGTTGTTATTGGGCAATTTCCTTTTTCTTAGGTTTTATATATATTCTTATATTTGATTTAAAATATCAGTAAATTAGAGTTTTTCATATTATACTTTAACTCTGTATTTGGTATAAAATCCTAAAAGAAGACTTTCTTTAAGTAGAAAAGAAAAGACTCAATAATGTTACAACAGTCAAAACTCTGACCTTTTTCACAGATGAAGTACATGCTGTATATGTATGAGTACATTTTGAACCACCTCAAATCAGTGTATGTGAAGTTCCATAACTTCTCATCTCTGCGGAGTCTATTTCTCACTTCCTAGTTAGGCAATCTATAAATGTGTTTTGTTGGAACACATTGATAGTTTTTTTATGCAGAAATATTAAATCATTATTGAAGCTGTAGTAGCACTTAACTAATGTTTCTTACACTTTCATAGGTTATTGGAACAAAAACATAATTAATGATAAACAATTGTTTGCTTTAAGTGCTTAGATTAGAAACATGGACATGGAAATTCTGCAGTGCCTCAGCTAATGAGCCGATAAGTTAATTTGATTTCTTTTACACATGGCTCTCAGAATCAATTATATATCTATATATTAACTTGCTAGTCAAATACATCAACTGTAATATATACATGTTCCCTTCTCAATTAGACTAAGTGCTGTTGATCTGTATCCAGTTTGCTTTATTTTAAAGCATAATAAAAAACAATAATTCAAGCTCTGCATCATACCATGAACTTCCAGAAACTTGGTAAAAGTTCTTCAAAAGCTTTTGAACTTTACACTAACACAAATCTCTATGTAATTGATTTGGGTAATTGAGAGCATATGGTGGAAATTAATAAGATGTTTTTTGTATTTAGATGTGGTGGTTCTGAATGAAATAATTGAACAAGCAACAGGAAATCAAAGTCATGCTAATGACAGAGGTAAATATGCCAGTTCCAGGTTGTGAGTTCTAACTGTAGTTGCCTCTGGTGGTTCCTTGCCTGCTTTTTTAGTTCAGCCTGGTTGTACAGTAGAGCTCAGAGCAGTTTTTATGAATGTTTAGTAATATTTTTTCCTTCCATAGAATCAAGCTTTTTGATATATTTTTAGAGTGAAGGAGTTACAGTAAGTTTCAGTAGAATATTTCTGCATGTTTACTCAAAAGGATGGAACTTTACTCCTTTAACAATGCGGGTGGTGATTTTTATAGCCATGCGTAGTAGACAAACCTGGTTGATAATAAGGGTTGTTTTATAAGTCATGTAAAAGCTTTCACAATATCTGGAGCATGAACAGTTTTCATTCTTCTTTTCTTAACTATTCATATAAATATTTTCATTTATTTAAGGAATATTTATATAGGATGTTATTAAAACAGCTTCAATCACATTGACTTTCATTGTTTTTGAAAATAATATATTCTAAAAAGTAAATAATCTTTGCATGTCTTTAATAATTAGTAGATGACAAACACTACTTGAGCAATGCAAAACAACTATTGTAGAAAATTGCAGAGATTGACTTACCTATTTTTTTTAATGACTCTTTACATACTTTACATACTCTATTTCATCACTTACCATTACTACCGTAGAATTAGAAGTTGAGAGATTCTTGGTACGTTTACCATTATCACAAATTGGAAGAAATCCTTTTGTATTTTTATGAATCAGATTTTTTTTTCTAAGTATGAATCTGAACTTTGTAAGATAATGTCTTCAAAAGACTTATTTACACTACAGGATACTAAAAGCACTGCATGGTTATATTGAAATACTACTATGACAATACAAAATTGGGTTCCCAAAATTCATATAAAATTTTACATTAATGTATTTGATAGAAATGAAAATTTATGAGTGAAAGAGTTCATGACCTGTTACTTGAGATAAATAAAAAATATATTCCTTAATACTTTATTTACTATATTCATACCAAGAACCTGTTGTTCATACAGATGACATATAATGGCCATTGTAGAGGAACTCCACAATAAACGTGCTCACTAGAAATGTGAGACATTAAACCTTAATTTTTCTGAAGAAACATAACCACAACTCTTGATATGTTAAACAGTTTTCAGTTTGCAATATATCAACTAAAAAACAAAAACTAAATTGCATTGAATTCTACCTAATCTATATAACATTATTATGGTCTCTTTCTGCAGTTTTTAATTTTGATTGGAAATAGAGGAGTCACCCAAACTGATTAACAGTAAATTTATGTAAAATCATGCAAGTAATTTACAGGCATTTTTACGAATGTTAAGTAAATTTTTTCTTTCCATAGAATCAAGCTTTTTGATACACTTTTAGAATGTAGGAGTAATGGTAACTTTCAGTAGAATATTTCTGCAAATTTATTATAAAGTTTGGAACTTCACTTCTTTACTAATGTAGGTGGTGACTTTTATAGCCTTAATCAAAACTTCTTTCTTAAGAAGTTTATAGGATTATGAATTTGTGTCTTGTAGTTTTTCAAAACATTTTCATTTCTTGTAATTTATTTATACTAAATTTAAATGTACTTTCTTCTCTGATCTAAATATTTTACCATTTCTGTTTTGTAAAATGCAAGTGAAATATAATTTGGTTCAACCAAAAAACCAAGCTAATAACTTTGTCTAACTGAAGAACCAAGTAAATAATTAGGTCTACCCAAAGATCAAGTTGAAAAATTGTTCCAATCAAAAATAACATCATTCAAGCCTAAGATCAAGCTAAAAACTTGTTCCAATTAAAAGATCAGAAAATAACAGGTCCAACCTAAAGACTAAGCTGATAACTTGATCCATCAAAAAGATCAGACAAATAACATGATTCAACTGTAATACCAAGCAAAAAACTTGTTCAACCAAATGATAAGGTAAAGAAGACACATCCAGCATAAGCTGATAACTTGGTCCAACCCATGGACTAATCTGAGACTAAGTCCAGTCAAATGATATGGTCAGGGACATCCAAAGAATGTGGTAGCTGTGACAAGTTGCCATAGATCCAGGCCTATTATAGGTCTGAAAGTTGTACTTTGCATTTTAAATTTTGATTTTTAGCAAAAATAAGTCAGCAATTTTTTGAATTCTCACATATGTTACATCAACCAAGTTAAACCTGGTGTTAAACCTCTTCTGTCTCTCTCAAACCTGTCAAGAGGTCACCTATATAGTCTATTCTCCATGTCTGATATTTTCTACATCTAATCGTTTTCTGAGTCATTGTATTTTGGACTGCTCCACCCCACTGTAGCTGCAGTAATGAGTCTTCTCATTACAAATTCAGTTCAGTAAGCATCGAAATTCCTCAATCTTAACTAGTTTGCAAAATATTCTGCCTGAAATTTGTCCTCTGTTTTCTTTCATCATTTCAATTTTCCTAATGGGTACTTGAGTGAAAATATATCATTACAAGCATAAAAGTTGTTGGGAGAAGACAAATAAAAAAAAAAAAACAAAGTTTAGGCACCTGAAATCAATTTCTAGCAAGCAGGCTATAGATGCACCTTTTCAAGATCCACAAAAAAGTGTAGCTCCTAATTTTGGATTGTTTTATTTCAGAGCTAAATTTCCACAACCCTAGTTATATCAACATTGTAGAAGTTTTCAGATTCTTTATGGGAACAAAGCTGAGAGTATTGTTTAACAATAAACTTTACTGCACAGCTTCACTTTTTTGCCAATAAATATCCTGAAGACCTGGAGAGTAAATAATTTCAAGTAAAATTACTACTCTTTGCCAAGTTTATTTGAAGTATTTGCATAAACAAAAGAAGAAATCAATATCTATAAGAAGCATCCTATTGAATTGCTTGATTATATGTGTAAAAGATGGATGGTTTTCTTGTACTCTAATAGCTTTAGGAATATTTTGCTGTCTTAATTCTAGTGCATGTGGCCAAAAATGAATGTGACTGTAGTAAATTAAAATTAATAAAAACTTATTTAAGAACTACAGTGAATCAAGATTGCTTGAGTGACCTAGGCTAACTTTTAATAGAAAGCAATGTGGCTAAGCCATGAACCACAAAGAGGTAATTTAGTTGTTTGTGGCTGAGATTGTAAGACAAATAGATTTTTGGTAGTCAGTGTAAATGAGTCACTAACATCATTTTTAGATATACATGTTTGTAATTTCCTGCTGTTTACAATACAGGTTGTTTTTTTCTTATTCTTCTATTCATTCTTATTCTTCTTCAATTTTTGTATTATATACATAGCATATCTATTTAAGTTAAACTTATATAATTAACTGTAGGCATAGGCCCTATAGGAAAGGCTCACCACAGACCCATTAGAACATGGTCGAGTGCAAAGATCTAGCAAGTAACTTGATCCAATTCAAAAATCAATCATTTGATATGTTCAATCTCAAACAATTATCAGGTAGCATGGTCCAAACCATATTAGTAGCACGATGTAACTAAAAGAGTAGGCAGGTAACATGGTCTAACCCAATTAAAGATGAGGCATATAACATGACAAAACCTAAAGCGAGACAGCTAGTATGTTCTGACTCAAAGATCAAATACATTGTCCAAATCAAAAAACAAACCTGACAGGTAACATATGGTATAACCCAAAGAGCTTATTTTAACACCAAAAACCAAACATGTAACATGATCTAACCAACTCCAAGTAAGTAACATAGCTCAATCCACAAAAACAAGACAGGCAAGTAGTGTGTGTTCTATTCCAAAGAGCTTGTAGGAAACATAACTGAACCCCAAAACTAGATCTTCAACACTGTCCAAAGAGTTTCTATGTAAAATGATCATACCTAAAAACAACTTTGTATAACATGGCTCAACTGTTTCTAAAATGTGGATAAATTTATCAAACCAAGAATCAGGCATAAAATCTGGTCAAACAAAGAATTAAACATTTTTCTTTTGTTTAAATCATGATGACTGGATTATATTTGACATTACCCACAAATTGAAAAAATTAAATAAATGATCACAGTAGTTTAAAAAATAAACATCAATATTTTGCAGTCTCAACTTTATCAGGGTAAAAATGGTGCTTACAAATTTCAGCCCCTGACATGGGTTTTTAAACTCTATTTTCCTTGTGTTAAATCGACCCACTAAGTAGGACACAGCATCACCCACAAGTAGTCCTGTGCTCCTACTGGGTACTTTAGGCGAATTCCTGGGCTAAACCAGAACCTAAACCAAAACTCTCCAGTAATTGGTCATAGATAAGTGGTGTTAGCCGGCAGCCTATTCACTTGTACTGCTACACCCATGTGCTGTAACTAATACCACCTCAAAGTGCTGATATGATTCACTAAATCTAAACTTTTCTGCAGCTTTTCTAGTGCTAAGAGGGCGAGGCCAACACTTCAACAAACTGTCACATGTACTGGTGTCTACATCTTGTTTCTATACAACAGTTCTTACTAACTCTGCTGCTGACCTTGGTCACTGGTTTCCGAGCTCGCCTCTCAAACTTATTTTGAGTAATGCACATGTCTTGCTGCTTACTTCTAGGCGATGCCTCTTACATAACCAAGTTCCTGTTTATTAATTCTCAAGACTTATTTCGTATCACAGGCGTCCTCTTGTTGCCTCTTTTTATTTTTATATCCATTTTTGCATACTTGCTTATATTAAATACCCTTAAGCTTTTATTATATGTAATTTTAAATACTAAAACTCTTGAAGCAATTTGTAAAATTTCCTCAAAAATTTCAAGTTGCTTCAGAACTTTTAATCCCTGATAAAACTATAACAGCTAATTCTGTAAAAAAATACTTTCAAGAACAATATTCTTGGTCACTGTCTAATATTTTTTAATGTGTGAATAAAGATCCAACTAAACAACTCAAACATTCCACAGATGATTCAGATAATGTGGTCTAAATGAAGAACCAGGTTGATACTGCTCTATTGTCAAGAATTATGTATACAGTTTGGTTTTACTATAAGATCAGGCAAGAAACTTGATCCAATCAAGGATCATGTTGATAAATATGTTTCATTCAAAGACCATACAGGCTATTTAATCCAAGTTCATGAAAAAGCAGAATACTTGTAATACAAAAACCTAGACAGACTACTTGGACTAGTCCAGGGACAAATTAGGCAATCAGATCCAAACCATGGCCCAATGAAAATTCCACAGAAACAAGTTAATGTAAAAAGTTGTATATGTTTCATAATTCTTAAGCTAAGGTAGAACAATAAATATTGAAAGACAATATAAATATACATTCTAGAGAACTTATAACAATGTAAAATATATATAGAGTATTGGAATGAACTCGTATCCTCAGACAGTAATTTATAGAAGACTAGCTGAATTACCTGTTCCCTGCACAGGTGTACAAATTACTTGGAATGGGTATTTGAAAACACAGAGAAGTTTCTTTTAAGAACATTTATTTAAAAAATTCAATTTTCATAACATTTTAATTTTTATCTAAACCTTTGATTTCCAAGACAAAAATTACACAATCTAGATTAAAGCTTTTTAATATACTAAATGGCTCTTGTTCCTTCTTCTGACAATATAAACATGTTTTGATGAGATTCAAACCTTGAATATCCTACATATAACTGACCATGTGAAAAGCAAGGTTGCTTTAGGAACAATTCAGCAACCTTTAAACTTTGACCTTGTGCCTTATTAAATGACATTGCAAAACAAATTGTATCTGGGAATTGGAGCCTTCTAAATTCCAAGAGGTAATCACTTGGTAGCAAAGGAATTCTTGGAATGAAGACATCTTCACTTGTGGCATGACCCATTGTAATTGTTGCTTCAATAACATGTGGCAGTGAAGTCTTAGCAACTAAACTTGTGCCATTACATAATGTTGGAGAATCAAGATTTCTCCACAACATCATTGGTGAACCAACCTTTAATTTTAGAATGTGTCCTGGCATCCTTTGTGGTTCAAGAGAATTTAGAAATTCAATTGGGTAATTTACAACATCATCATCTATATCTGGAACATTGTCATTTGATCTGTAGGTGAATTCCTGTCTACTAACCTTTTGCAATAATTGATCATTTATGTCATGAACAATGATTTCAAGGTGCAAGAATTGCTCTTTTACACAACCATTCATAATTTTGACAACTTTTAGGGAGCATCTTTTTCTTTAGCTCTTCTGCATGCTTAACTGAATTATCACATTTGTCTAGAATAATAACGTACTTGTTTGATTGAAACCTTTCCATCACCAGTATTAAAATGTTTTGAAAATTCACCAGCTTTCAGTCACCACTTAAATGCACTCGCATGTTTGTACGTAAGGTCAGTTTTTCAACATGCCTCCATATATAAGATAACTTTATACATGCATATACTTCATCAGCTCTTGTATCTCTTACAAAAACAAGGAGAGTTGGTCTAAAATCACCTGATAATAACAATGTAACACCACCAAATAACATATCATTTTCTCTTATATTTCTCAATGTTTTATCTAAAGCTTCAAATGCATTTTTGTGAGCCATTGCACATTCATCCCATATTATCATTTTACATTCTTTCAACATCCTTGCCTTTGCTGTCCCTTTCTTTATACCACATACAGCTTGTTCAACATGGGATAAATAAAGAGTAGCAATCTGAATGAGATGTCCTTCTTCCTTCAATCAGTGCTGCTGCAATTCCTGTTGATGCAACAGCCAAAGCAATTTGTTTTTATAATCTAAGTTTTGCAAGAAGCAAGTTACTAGCAAATGTTTTTCCTGTCCCACCTCAAGCATCAAAGAACATTACACCACTTTTATCATTTTGAACATTGTTAAGGTTATTTTTTTAAGCAAAATGTTGATCTTCTGTCAGTTTTTCTTCATTTTCATTAACAAATTTCAAAACATCATCCACATTGTATGATATTTCCATGTTGTAATCCACAGCAGTGTTGTTCTTTTTAGTCCTAACTGGTGAAGGTAGGCCAAAATCTTGGAATAATCTTCCACCAAGTTGTAAAACTTTGTCTGCATGGATGATTATGGCTTCATTAATTACTTCATCAGAGTACTGGAGATCTATGTCTGAAGCAGCACTTTGCATTCTGTAAAGAATGTCTTTGGATATACTTTCTCTATGATTTTCCTACAGTTGAAGAGGGTTTGAAATACCACATGTTTGTAACATCACTACAAATAAATCTGGCAGCAGCTCTGAAACTGTTACAAAATTCACTATTCACTCACTTCAGATCTTCAAAGGATGTAGATCCAGGAATTATGTGCAATAACAGTCTCAAACAAAAGCACTCAAAATTAGTTGGATATACTGTATAGGCTCTTCCTAATGCAGGACTAAATTTGATACCTGGATGGCTTTTTAATTTGGAACCTTGTGCTCTTCTTTTCCACCTTTTTGGTTGGTTTTTCCATATCAAATGGGATGGTACTTCTGAATACAATAATGTTTTTGAAAATCCATCAGCAGAGCATAGTTCAGAAAAGGCAGTAAGTGTAGTTCTAGGTAGCTTTTCAATTCTTTGTAATACATTTTCATCATTAAAGAATACTCTTTGACCATTGTCTAAGTGGACTTGTAAAAGCACAACTGTCGGATGATGTTCATGTATTGGAAATTCAAATATTCTCCAAATTGCTTCATTTGTAATTATGTATCTTCCCAACTGGTATTTTAAAACTTCATCTCCTACATTACCATCCTGCTCAATAACAAAGACATCCATATCTGAACCCTCATTGACATATTTACAGACATTTTATGCTTTTAACTGAATTGCATGATTCATGTGGGCTTGCCTGGCCAGGTGGTTATGGAGCTTGACTCGCAATCTGAGGGTCGCAGGTTCAAATCCCCATCCCACCAAACATGCTCCCTCTTTTAGCCATGGGGGTGTTATAATGTGATGGTTAATTCCACTGTCCATTGGTAACAGAGTAGCCCAAGAGTTGGTAGTGAGTGGTGATGACTAGCTACCTTCCATTTAGTCTTTCACTGCTACATTAGGGATGACTAGTGTAGCTTTGCATGAAATTCAAATCAAAACCAAACAATCAATATTGATGTAAACATTGAAAATTTTGGAGAGGTAAGGGTTATAAGGTACAATCCACTGATTATCAATTTCAATTTCTGTGAAAAAAGTGCTATGTCCTTAATCACCTGACTTTCTTCTCCTATAAAGTGGATATCCATCAATGTCTGTTTGAGGAAAGCCTTTGGAAATTTTTTGCAACATGTTCCTTCCTTTATGCATGGAGAATTTATGTTTAATAAACCACATGGACCACGAATCATATGCTTTTTCATAATTTCAAACAAAATGAGATCTTCATTAGATTTGGCAGGTCTGCAGAAATTATATCATCAATTTGATTAGGTCGGATTTTGTTTTTATGCCAAATTAGAACGTGTGCATGTGGAAGTCCTCTTTTTTTGCCATGTAGATGTCACATTGTGTGTTATCAAAGATGCCATGCTTTGTTAAAAGTTCTATAAGTTTCACAACATTTAATCTAAAGAAGTGCAATTAGATTATGGTGGTTTTTGAGATTTTTGGTTACTTAGTAGTTCTCTTGTAATTTCCATCTAATTTGGATTGCAGTTTAATGTTATAAACAGGTCCATACTTCCTAACAGAGCACAACATCTTGTGTGCATTCATGCATATATTTGGGGCTTCCTGTAAAACTTGAAGGTAAAATCACCAGCTGACCAATATTTCTGGAATATCCATTTTCTCTCACAGTCAATGTTCCCTCTAATTTTTAAATCCATGTGCAGAATGAATTTTTTCATCTGCACCAGTACCTAGGCAATGTGTGCTACCATTTGTTTTTTTTTGGAGGAGGGGGGGGGGGTATTTTTAGAGCATCAGTATTGCCACATCATCAAAAACTGGAGCATTAAATTGATACTCGTTCTCCTGCAGGAGGGTTTTTTATCAACATGAATAACAATTTTCAAATCTTCTGATGTAAGTTTCTCTATAGCTGATTTGAAGTTTTTGATTTATGGATTGTGTGAGTGTAACATTTCTTGCAAGACTAAAACTAAATTTATTTCAACTCCTGGAATATTCCTTTTTTCTTTGTCTAGCCTTCTTTAATGAGTTTCCCCATGAAATAGATTTGTAAAAATTTCTGTGTTCCATTGGGAAAAGGTTGTAATGAACCAACACTATGGTAGATTTGGCCTTGTATTTTGAATGTAGGCATGTAGCCTTGTTCATAAAGTAGGCCCAAAGGAAGTCACTTGAAAACAGTTTTTATACTTCCTAATTTTAGTTAAAACTGGCGAGGTTTTCCATTACTTCCTGTAACAATAATTTTAACATAGCTTGTTTGAGACTTATAATTGAATAGAGAATTATAGTGATGAGCTGCCAAAAGTAATCCTTCCCTTCTTCTTTCCTTCCCCTTCAATTTCTCTCATACTTCTTGCTACAGCTGCCTCCCTTATTCCTTCAATTCTTTCATTTCTTAATTCATTAGATTGTTGTACATGTATCTCAGCTCTATTAACTCTTGCAGCTTTTAGCCTTGTTGCTCATTCTTCATGTGATTCATTTCTCCTTCTTTCTGCTTTTCTTATGGCCTCTGAACTATTTTTTGAAACAGATTCTGATGTGGCTTTTCTTGGCATTATAAAGGTTAAGCATACATATTACTTTTGTCCTAAAGGGTTAATAATCAAATGAGAGGTTAAAGTCACTTACATTGAATTTTATATCAAGGGAAGTGATCAGTTCTTTATATCAGTTCCCTGCTAGAGAAGTGAGCAGTTCTTTATATCATTGCTCTGCACAGTTTCCTGCTTCAAAAGTGATTAGTATAATTAAGTACAGAGTATCAGTTCATCAGCTACCCCATTTTAAAACAAATGTTGAGTATTTTTTGAATGTACTATGCTCATTACAGTTACAGTTTTAAAAATAGCACAACAGTACTCCACTGCATTCTATTTTGAATGAAAGTTTTTAATGGCCAAAGTCTCTTTGATTCCTAAAACAAAGTCATTTTCAACAGTTCAATAATTCTAAATTTCAAGAATGTTAATGGAATATCAATGAAATTTAAACACGCATAACACTCACTAACACTTATACGCACTTGCCAAATATCAAACTACTCCGAGACTGTGGCGAAATTCCATCTTATGGTCTTTTTAAAACCCAGAGCATTGATACATGTAAATGAAGTTTGAGTGGTTCATCTTACCAGTTTGTGTTTAAACACAAAATAGTTCCTTATTCTAAAGATAGATTTAACTTAAAGCATAAAATTTATGTATCACTCGAGGTTATCCTTGCTGATAAATACTGCACAATAAAGTATTGAGTTTTGTTTGTTTTTTCAAGGTATATTTACCAGTGAATTGTAGTATTATATGAAGAGTCTTTTTTGGTACATTATACTCTTTCACTTTAGGGGTGAAAGCTCTATGGATGTGCACCTTGATCATGAATATATTTTAAACATAAACCTGAAAACACTAAAGTAAAGTGGGCCACACATTAGCCTCACATTGAAAAAGAGAGATATATTTCATCATTAGCAAAATTAACCTAGAAAAGTGGTTCTGTCACAATAGTTTCATGAGCTTTGAAGATTTCTTTTACAGTAAAATTCCCCACTGTTTAGAGAAAAGGAACGGATTATGTTACAATATTATAGAAAAATACAGAAATAGGTTACATGTTGCAAGTTGTTTGACAAAATCGAATGTATACCTTTTTTGTGGGAAACCTCGTGAAAATTTCGACCCCTTCATGTTTCTTCTGGGGGCTGTAGGGGAGTGGTGGAGTTTGGTCACATTGTGTGTGAGTTGTTAGTAGACAGACAAACATACAATTTCACTTATATATATATATATATATAGAGAGAGAGAGATTTGGGGGTTATTTCTTTGGACTGTCTTCCTTGTTTTAGCTTTGTTAGCCTGCTAAGTGAAGAAGTGCATTTAACTTGGGCATTTTTAAAAGTGAAATGTGCTGCAACTAAACCATGTGGGTTATTATTGAGTAGTAGCTGAGGGTTCTGATTGGACAAAATTTAGTGATGATGCATCAGTGTGTCTCCTTGAAAACCAAGCAAACTTAATGGGGAACTTCAGCCAATTATTATAACTTTAATGTGCCAGAAATACAAAGTATGGGGCATCCTTATATCCAGTTCGATTTCTTAACTTGTCACAATCTCTACCATCTTAGCCTCAAATCTAATCTAACTGTTATATGCCCAAAGTTATCAGCATGACAGATGGACAGACAGAATTTTGATCCCTCCATGTTACTTCTGGCGACCATAGTATTCACCATGTCAAGTTTGGTGGAAATTGGTCAAATAGTGTGCGAGGAATTAGCGGACAAACATACAACAGATTTCGATTTTATACATACATGGATACCTATTACATTTTCAGAAGTATATCGAAGCAGTTTTTTGTTTAATAACTAACGAAGAATATACTATAATAAAAATTGCTGTGTAAAACAAATATCTCAAAATTGAATCTTGATAATTTGTACATAAATAAGTTTATTGTATACAAATTCGAAGATAATAGAGTAAATCTTGAAACAAATTTGTTTTTTTTGTCAATAGGTTAATATTTTATATCTTGTTCTTTTTCCCCATTTCTAGGGGTTACTTCTTTGTAGTTACAAGTTCTTAGAGCTTTTGGGATATTTTTCTTCTTTGCCTATGAATGCATGGGAACCACCATAGAAAGTTTTGTTAGTAGAATAGTATCAAGCTCTCATGGGCTCAGCTACATTCATACTTAAACATTTTTCAGTATCTATTTATTATTTTCCTACAGAAAAAGAGGAGCAAGAGAAGATAAAGTTTAAAGACCGTTGTTTGGCAAAATGCTTGAAATATGTAGACATCTTTTGTGTTTGGGACTGTTGCTGGTGTTGGATTCGCTTCCAAGAGTTTGTATCACTCATCGTCTTTGATCCATTCATGGAGCTGTTCATTACACTTTGTATTGTAGTCAACACTCTGTTCATGGCCATGGACCATGATAATATGAACCCAGAATTTGCAAACGTCTTAAAAAAGGGAAATTATGTAAGTTTGGCCAGTTGTATTGCATCAATACCAATTATGCAACTTTGATTAAAAGGAAAGTTTGATAAATTTAATATGTGTTTCTGAGATTGAAACTCCTTTTTCCATCAATGGTTTTTAATTTTCTTTTGTTGTTAAAGCAATTTACTTGATTCAAATGTTTAAAACCTGTGTAAAGAATAAATTAAGTTTTACAAAATAGTGCATAGTTCAAAAAATATTTTTTCCTCAACAAAAATAAATATTTTAAAATAAGAGAATAATGTTTTCTGTTTTAGCTTTATATTTACCTTTGAAATATCAACTATATAAAGAAATAAAATTTATTAGTTTTGTTTTTAATTTTGTCATAAATAGTGATGCAATGAATATGTAATTCAATTTTCTTTTAGTGAATATTTTTTTATTAAATGATTTAATTCTGTAATTTTAATAACATTTTATGATTTTTGAGCACAACTCTGGTGGAAAAAGGGGACTATATTTTAATAATTTGATATGAATTAGGAATAATAACTTCACAAAAAGAGTTGCATAATTGATCCTTTTGAAAAATTATGAGAGTGCCATGCTCATCAGTTAGGTATGTAATATTTATTGAATTGGTTCTAAAATTTTAAAGACTCTCATAAACAGAAACTAGTGCAAACAGATGATGAATATAACATATGCAGATGATAACACAGAACCAATCAGCTGAGGGTATCAATTTATCAATAACTGTTTTTCATAAAATTTGTGAATATAAACCACTAGGAGTGATTGCATGACATTTATAAAGCTTTGTTTGCTTTGGCTTTCAAAAGCATGTCACCTCGTCATCACCCATGTTCCACACATTGGTTGTTGGTATGCGTAAAATCATGGTCATTCAATTACACTAAGCTGTTTATCTTAATATTTATTAAACACCTTCTGCATTAAAGTTTGCAAGCAAGCAGTTAACTGTTTTTTGTTTGTGGTATTTTTTGGCCTGCCTTTATACTGCATCCTGCTTGGTCATGTAAATGGTTGTTTATAATTCAGAAGGGATACGAGAAGTTTCTTAGTGAGTTAACTATCCAAGTTATGGTGTAGAAGGTAAGAACTATTTGCAAATTGATTGTTAATTATGTTTGATCACTGGTATTTTACACTAGATATATATATACTAATGTTTAAATTATTTCATATTATTGAAAAGACATTGATCAATTTTATTTGTACTCACCCCAAACGTTACGTGTGAATAATATAATATCTTGCTCTAGAGTCATCTATTTGATTTCTTATACTTCTAGCACTACAATAATAACAGTTCAACCTATCCTTGAAACTACTTCTGTAGCTTTTCCAACACTTCAAGTTTTTGAAATCTTACTTCTCTACATTTCATTTTTTCTGGACTACACCACTGCATTGTCCTAGTTTATATAAGTTAGTAGCCCTTTCAGACAAACCATCTCCTAAGCTATTTAAATGTAAGCCAGCTAAGAAGATTTATTTACTTCATGTTTTTTAACAGGCATTTATAACTTTCCATAACCAAATTTACATAAGATAATAACATTTATTGTTTGATCTTTGGATATGTGTGAAACTCAAAAAACAATTGTCATTCCAGGACCTGATTCATCATTTGATAGTTTTTCTTAGGGCTATGCAAAGAACAAAGGGCATGCATTTCCACCAAGGAAAGTATATTATTTCAGAGTGAAGAGTGCTGCTGGGTATGCTACTGTTTCCACAAGGTTACTAGAGAGCATTCTCAGAATTGAACTGTTTGATTGTAGTTACATGTATGTTCTCCTTACAATGTTAACTATACATACAGTTATGGATGCCAAACCTATACATATCTTTATATGTTATAGTAGGATGCATACCTTTTATGAAGTATTAAAATATCTAATTTTTTAATAAAAAGCAGAGAGAAATTAGAGTAGGATGTATAGTGGTTGTCAAGACATCCATACACCTATGTATATTTAATTTCATTACTTATCATGTGATTAAAATGGGGAAAAATATGTATGAAGTACTATGTCTGAATCACATATGATATTGTTTTCTGGATAAGCACCAAGAAATACTTAATGCTAAAAGTCAGACATCTTGTTTCTTCATGGAAATATAGTAAAATGTAACTTTGATGGTGTAGTTAATTATAAAGAAACTTATTTTGTATACATATTATAGCATATTCATCACCTATTGAATTATGTTTTGTTGAGAAAATATTTGTTTCTCACTTAAGATCAAAGGTGGTTAAATGGTTCAATTTTAAACACTATACTTGCCATCATCATTTAACTGGGATATTATCTTCATCTGTGACAAATGATAAGTTATTTGTTAAAATTATTAGAGCTATTTACATTTTGAGTTAATTTCTTTTCTATACCTTTAAAGAAATTTAAAGTTTTAGTGTGATATTATAATGTTTTAATCAATCAAATAGTATTTAGTATTGTTAATAAATATTAACTTGTGGCCAGAGCAAGCTATATACTTAACATGAAACTACAACTCAATATAGCAGTAAGTGTGCCTAATTAAATATATATTTCTACTTATAAGGATTAAAATGCATTATTTCATCAATTGGGTATCATTACTGTTAATGATATTTTTTGATGTAATCCCAATAACATCTCACAAGGTTCAGCCAGTCTAGGAGATTTAGGTTAGTCCTAAAGACATATATTAAAGAAACATGCAAAACAATCTTTTCAATAAAATTATAATAATAATAATCAATGAACCAAAATATAAAGTTTTGACATTCGATACACTAATGATATAATCAGTATTATTAATGAAAGTAACAATAAGTAAATAACATAATATACCTTACCTAGGAAACAGAAACACTAGCTGTCTGCTTAAACTACTGTTGTGGAAGAAAATTGTTTAGAACATATGAACTTAAGTATAACATGCTTGTTTTCCCCCTATCACATGTTTTGACCAAAGAAAGTTCATTAAGCCTCTCCTACTCTGTATTTGACACATGCTACCATTTAAACTGTCAAATTTGCAGCAGTAATTTTTCCCATAGTACAAACAAAAACGGGTGTTGATTTTTATGAAGCTACCAAAAAATTAAAATAATACCTGAACTGTTAATGAAAATGTAACAATATTAAATATAATACAAAGGATATAACATGCTAAACCTAATATGTGTTATCTAACAAAATTACTCTTAATTTAAGTATCCTCTGCAACAAACACTTAGAGCAGCTTACAGGAAGTAATAAGTTACAGTAAATATTCTGTTCAAGCCTCTCAAAAGAAGAAAGTTAAATAAAAATAATAATACTTAGAAATGAGAGATATAACAGTCAGTAATATATCAAACAGAAAAGGTCAGAAAGAAGTGTGACTAAACTAATAATGTAATATCATACTATATATATATATATATATATATATAGTAAGAAGTATTACGCTATAAGAAGTAGTAACGTAGGGTAGGTAACTAAAGTGGTGGTTCATACACTAGAGCTGTTCACCATTATTTTAAACATTATCTAAAGGATTTAAAGTGTAGATGGGAAAGTTTTTAAACGACTGTGATACTCTGTAAAACGTTTAAACATGTAAACCCCAGAACTGAATTAATTGTATGTTTAAAATTCAAAATGAAAAAATAGAGTGAGTAATGTGAGAGTGCTAAACATTTTAAAATAACTTATATTGAGTAATCAAACTGGGGAATGAACATTTTATAAATTCAAATTTGAAAGTGTCTATTTTATTGAAAAACCTTAATTAAACGTGAATGTTTGATTAGTGATGCTGACATCTAAATCCAGATTTTGTGGTGTTTTAAGCTTTTTCCTAGAGTGAGTTTGTATACCAGAATCTCTAAAACCTTGATAATTTGATACAATAATATCATCTATGTATCTTCAAGCACGACTGATGTGCAAAGCTGTACTATAGTCCTTCTTAGTAGTGTTTGCAATGAATAAAAATTCTAATCTGAATAAATACAAATTTTCAACTTGCTAAATTTACCTTCCATTGTAATTTCCTGTATCTGTTGAAAAGTATGTTGGACAAAATGCACAAATGTATTATCAAATCAAAAATTTAGTGTGTAACAGTGATATTTTTTGTGAGTTACATTGTCATAGAAGGTATTGTGTTTAATGACACAGAGTATTAATTTATCTGAATTATTTACCTATTTTGATGAAATACTTTAATTTTATCACCATAAAGATTAGTTTAAAGATTACTGAAATCAAAAGTTTCTATTGTTTTATTCTCAAAGCTTTTGATTTTCTCTTTACCTTCAATGAAATTAATGAATAGATTAATAATGTTTTACTCTTTGATAATATTACAGTATCTTTTTTTTAAATGCTGGTTAATGTTTCTCAGACCATTACTTGTCACAATTGATACTTCCTTAGTACTATTATTTTCTTCCTCTACAATAAACTTCTATTTGTATGGTGTTTTATGTAGTTTGAGAATCCAAAATAATCTACATATAATATTGTTTGATTTAACTAAATGAACACCAAAGTCTGAGAAAACTTATTGATACTTATGATAGTTTCTATGTCTGTTTTAGTATGTTTATAAACCTAGTTGTTTTTATATGTAAAAAGTTTTATATTACACTGCCACAGATAAATCAGCTAAGACACATCTACTATGTAAATATCCTAAATGTTCAATGACTTCTTTCTTGATGAAACCTTGTAGAATGGATGGCAACCGCCTGTTGTACAAACACAAGTGTCTTTCTCTTTCATAAAATGCTCATTGTTGTTAATAGTGAGTCTCTTTAAGTATATGTTTATTCATTATGTCTTAAACTTTATTTATCCAATTTATAAATAATATTACTTTTAAATATTCTTTCTTATTCCAGTTATGTAAAACTTTACTGTGTGATTTATTAATTGCATTTTTGGTGCATTTCTGATTAATGTTTGGACATTCCTAGAATTTTGGATCTTTACTCATTGATAGTTGTAGATCTTCATTTGGCATATTATCAAGGTTATTAGTGTATACATGGTTAATGGGAGAATAAATGTTAGGGGAATGAATGACATTTACATTTATAGGATAAAATGTGTAACTTTAAAGTGGTTATGTCATCTAATACTGTATAAATAATTAAAGATGATACTGACAATGGCCCTCTTACAAGAATAGCTAATAGTTAAGTCTAACACTGTATAATAATTAAAGATGTTACTGACAATGGCCCTCTTACAAAAAGAGCTAATAGTTAGGTCTAACACTGTATAATAATTAAAGATGTTACTGCTAATGGCCCTCATACAAGAATAGCTAATAGTTAGTTGTTTAAATTTGCAAATGTTAGGTAATAAATGCTGTATAGAAGTGTCTCTGACCACAGATTTTAATAACAGAACTATAAGGTAAACCTTGTCCTTATGTTTAGTAGTTATTGTTGTTTTACATTTAAGTGATGACAAGTAGCAAATGATAGCTAGTATATATTTCTCATCAAACTTTATGACATATGTATTTCTGTTCAATAAAATAGAGGTAAGTTTATTAATTGATAGCCCTCTTAAGGTAACATATAAACCTTTGAGATGTTTGTTTGATAAATTTCTAGAAACTTCTCAATAAACTACCATGTGCATTAGCCCTGTTTGTTCTGTGTTTGTGCCCATGACTCTGTTGCCTACATATAAGTGATTGAGAAATATATATAGATTATTCAGTTGTTAAGCACATAGGGATAAATTGTAACCAGTGTTTTCATGCAGTAGTCTTCTCTTTCCATTAGTTTGGCATCTAAACTATAAATTTTCACATTTTATTAATTCTAAAGGCAGGTTTTGTTTAAATATTGGAAGAAATTAAACTGTAAATTAGCCAAAAGAGAGTCACATGTTTTTGTAACGTTAACAATTATCAGAAATAAACATCAATTTGTATTTTTAAATTTACATATTGATAAATATTTCTAATTATTCTGTTATGGTTATCAGTATGGTCTAGTTAGGTTTAAGTTTATAACTTTTATTTTGGTGAATGAAGCAAGTTTTTGTGTTCAATATTTCGAACTGGTATATTTTATTTCCAGAGCAATATGCAAATACATAAAATGTATCAAATCAATGCTGAAATTATATTGTGAATATGTTTATAGCATGAATTGTAAGATATTCATAAGTAAATGATTTAAACATTAAAATATTTTTTAAAACAATATTTAATAAGTTTTATCATATACATTTATTACTTTTTTAAAAAAACATACATGGTAATTTTCATTTGAATTTTATAATCATTAATCTAAATATTGCATAGCTTATATATTTATTAACTTTTTTTCTAGTTATGGGAATTTCCCAAGTGTTCTAGCTGACATATGGAAATGACTTTTTATTTTGAAAAGATATATATATATATATATATAACAAACACATTTGGTTACAGCTCATAATATCAATTAAGTAATCTTACCTAATATTTACGATAAGAAAATGACTTAGTCTGCAAATGTTTTTTCACATATTTCTTGGTATTAACTTGAAAAAAAAAAATATAAGTTTGTAATGCTATATTTACAAACGTCTTATTTAAAATCCATAATAGACGAGACAAATTGAGAAGAATATGAGTAACAAACACCTTCAATCTAAGTGATTTTTGTCACAAATATTAGGCCTTATGAATTTCATTGATTCACCGGTAATTTTACTTACATTTAAGATCAAATGTCTTTCAAGCTGTATGCATGATAATTAAAACAGTTAAGAAAAATAAATTAACACTGGTTTTCTTCTATATTTTTTATGCCAGAAATCAGATGTCCCATATTCCTTGTGCTGTTGTACTGACATTTTAAGTATTTTTTAATAAACATAAAGTAACAAGAGGATTTACAGTAGTCAGTGTATGCAAAAGTATTTTTCATTCATATTGTTACGACAGCGGAAGTCACGTGACGCTAGTAACACGTCATGAACTTTTAGAAAGATCCTGGATGCTCGGCCGTTTACTAGATTTTGGTATTCTTTTATATATAA